>NC_140285.1:10451533-10484033 GCF_964030765.1 Micromesistius poutassou
AGAGAGAGAGAGAGAGAGAGAGAGTAAATACCTAAATGGGATTTTCTTTAACCCAACAAAGTTGCTTTTTCTGTCTGTCGTAGTATTATACTGTGTTACTGTTTTACCTCCTACAGTATATTATTAAGTGCAGTCATGATGCCAGTGTGTTTCATGTATATAAAACTAGCACATAACCACATGTGCACACACATACACCAACACATACACGTGCAAACACACAAAAGTTAACATGAGCCGATACAGTGCCATATTAGTTGCAGGCATTATTAAATCAAAGTTAAGACACATTGCTCTTGGGCTAGGAACACCAGAGGTGTGTGTGTGTGTGTGTGTGTGTGCGTGTTACTGGAGTAGGGGGTCGGTTGTTAAGAGTTTAAAAGCGGAAGGGAAGTCTGTGTAGAATCAGTATTGATGTCGGGGAAGCCCAGTGGCACTTTGTGTTCAAACATTTGAGACGACCGGCCCGGTGAGCCCCCGTGCCTGCATGGCAGGATTCCTGCTCTTCCTGTTTCTCCTGACTTTGAGGAATTTTACGGCGAACAAACTCCCAATGCGCCGCCATCCAACGCCACACCTAATCACAGATACCTGCCTCAGCAAAACTAGAAAGAGAGCGGGAGAAGAAATGGAGACAACTTCTCAGGCACTGATATATGGAAATACCGTCTACCTCTAGATGCTCTCTCCTTTATGTAACATGGAGAATATTGAAATGAAGTCGTTTGGAATGAAGTTGAAGAGCCGCGCATTGGAACCACTGGAGTGGCCTTACACTGCTTCTGACCCACAGGCGATATAGGCTTGTCCCAGCCCCAACTGGGCCACACCTCTCCTACGCTTTGGTTGAACTGACAGTTAGTTTGGAGCTGTTCAAAAAAATATATTGAATTGCAATAACCTGAAATTAACATACAAAACCCCTCGAAAACAGGTCACACTTCCAGAAGAAATAAGATTCTACAATCCTGAAATCAACCATCCCCTAAAAAATATATAAATAAGCAGCAGCTGCATGTTCAAAAATGCAACATTTACATTACACTTGGTTTCATCCAAATGAAGGAAGATGAGGCTGATCGCATGTCACGAGTGACCAAGCGACATCCTTGCGGGACACGTTAACGTCCGCTTGCCTCCTGCTGTACGCCTGCGGATTCCTTCACCGTTAATTGCATCTTATATACAGCCTGCAGACTCCACACAGCATATCTCTCCCGCATCAAAGAACCCACTAACACTGAACTTTATGAAATTTTTATTAAATATGTTCATCCGCCCCCACCCCCTTTCTTTCTTCCTATCGCTAATACCCACCTTGCCCCCCCCCCCCCCCTTTTTTTTTTTTTTTTTTAACTCTGCCACCAAACAGACAGAAGAAAGACTTATTGCCGCCATGTTTTCAGCTGCACTTCCTTCCTGCCCAGGAGCACTGGTTGTATCTCGTTATCTCAGCTAACTCGTCTCCTCCATCTGCCAGGAGCCAAATCCTTATGGGGGCGGGGGGAGGTGGCAACAACAAGAGGGTAGGGGAGGATGAAGTTAGGCGGCAAACAGTGCCATCGCTTAACTAATTACTGATTTTGAAACAGGAATAAAAAAGCCTGCGAGATGGGAGGGTTTCCCCCTCTCCCTGTGGAAAATGTACACGGAAACACAAGGTTTCATCATAAACTTCGGAATATAATACACAATAATATAATGCACAAACACGGGGACAGCGCCATCGGGGTCGATACTAGGACGCTCCTGTTTCCTAACCCATTTCAGTGGTTTGACGTCGTTCTGAACGATCTATATCGGAACATCTGCACCACAAGTGACATAGTCTGTACTTACACCGTAGCTTCTCCTTAATGCTTTACTTCTCTGTGTCCATCAGCATGCCCCCCACCACACATAAACCGCACGCGCGCGCACACGCACACACACACACACACACACACACACACACACACACACACACACACACACACACACACACACACACACACACACACACACACACACACACACACACACACACACACACACACAGGTATAAATCAGCCTGATTGCTGGAACGGGTTTGTTTTAAATAATTGAAGAACTTTAATTTATCTGGATTTAGTAACAGCCAAAATGACAAGGAAGAATAAGATACATGAGAATTTGTGTGTGGCACAAAGAGCAGTGTAAAAAAAAAAAAGGCATTCCGGTTGTTAGCCAGTGCTACTTCTCTTTTGGGTGTGGATTGTGTTATTAATCTTTATGAGACACAACTGCAGTGAACAGTGGACAAGATGAAATAGGATTTTGGACATTAACATAGCCATCAACACATACGAAAGGACAACCTTGTGGCCATGTGTGAATTCACACGCCAGTGCAGAAATAACACAAAAAAAATCCCTTTTTTAAATGTGACAAACAAAAATGGGTTGAAATTATAAATCTTTACATTTAGGCCATTGGCCGTTGCGTTTTGGACTGCTATTGTTCAAACTAAAAAATATGTATTGCTGTGTGCTCAGATACAGATTTAAATGCTGCCAGTTAAAAACAATTACAACAAATACATTGTTTGATTTTTTTTTTCTAGGCAGTAATATCAAAAAATGCTTTTTATGCCACAGTAAAATGACAGTTGATTTAAAAGGTGCATCAGCAATGGTCGACAAAATGCTTTTAATTACAATAAAGAAATATACAATATAGATGTTACAAACTGCCTAACATGTTTGCAGTTTTATCAAAAGGCTATGACAACTGTCAAATTTCAGGATAATTTCTTGAATGCAAAGGATCAATTGCAAAGCAAACGTATTTAGCCAAGATGATAACTATGAACGGACTATTAAAGGAAGCACATTTAGAGAATGAAGCGTTATTTTGCGCTGGGTGAGAGCCTGGAATTGACCAGTGGCTTTCACAGATGACGAGCAAATGATGGAACTCTACTGCCCCCTTATGGCCACTAAGATGCATTTTAGTAGCCAAAACTATGAAAATAATCACTGGCCTTAATAACAAGAATGCACAAATGTATATAATTTGATTAGCTAAGATAGCAACCAAAAAATGGCAATTGTGAGATGGGTATGAGATCGTTGACAAGCACAAAACATACAGGAAACATAAAGAACAGTTAAAAAAGAAAACAAACAGCCATTTTGAGGCTTTGAGATATTATCTATACTTTCTAGCAGACCAAGGGATGCATGAAAAACAAGAAATATCCCATTCAGTATGAACATACAAACATGAACATAAGATACAGGTGGTGTCCATTTGATTCGACAAATTCCAACTGCAGCAACTCACAACTTTGAAGAGTTAAACATGCTCTTAAATAGCGTTTTCACCATCAGTAAACACTCTACTGGGTGAGGTTGGTATTCTGCTTGCAAACTACTAGCCACCTAGTGGTAGAACCATCTAATACACTTCAAGTCATGACTACGGTAGGACTTTGATGCATTTTTTTGTGATTATTTGACACAGTGCAAACAACAAAAACAATTTAAATATGACTGATATAATCCACGATCTATCAAGAGATTAGGCTGCATTAGGGGAGACACAGGGTTTTGACACATGTGACAGACATGGCTCCTAAATTAGAAAGCACATTGTGCTTTTTTTCATTTTTATATTGCCCAGTTTAATTTTAGATCAACAATAAATCTCTAGTCACTTTAAGGATGTACATTCCTCACTAATCCAAGCCCATTTAGTTTTACCCACCAGTCAATTAATGAACTTGAAGACAATGTAGTACTGCACTCTGTCTTCAAAAAACATCACACCACCTCCACCGCAGTTTACCCTGCCCCCTATCCCTTTGAAGGGACTGCTTTACTTCAGTTCTCCATTAAGGAGCGCTGTAGAGCCTCCTGAATCATTGTGTGCTCGTCTGTTGAATAATCCTGAAAGGAGACACCAAGGGAAAGGTTTGAAGTCAGTATACTGAAAAAACATGCATACACAACTATGTACTGTATGTGGTGTATGTATGCATGCTTACATACACCACATACTGTACATACATATACTGTATGCATACAATGCTAGCATACAACACTAGTGACATAATGTATGGACTATTCTGATGCCGATATATATATACATACACACACACACACTATTCGAAACGCCAATGTTGAACCAAATAAAAACATTTACATAAACTTCATAAAAACATTACATTCTCAAAACATCATCACCATGGATGCTTTTATACAACATTACCATGATACAAAGCATGATATATATATTTGCATGTAACACTACATCAAGAACCTACTTAAGGTGTTACTTACCACAAAGGTGTCATAAGAAAAGGTGTGTCTAATCTTGAGGTGCTGGAAGAAGTCAGCACTCCTGTAGTTAGGGTCTCCCCAGGGCATCGAGGCACAGATAGGGCAAACCTAGACAATCAAAGTAATGAATGCAATGGTAAAATAATGTCAATGTTGATATTATTATATAATGTTGTAATTATAATGTACAATAATGCAATCATTCGTAATCAACGTAATTAACCCTTAAGACAATGAGTGCTATATATCAGGGTGGGCTACCTACCACTAGGCGAGTGTCTCTGTTATGCTGTGAGGTACAGTGTTCAACCAGGCCATCCTGATCCAGGTTCTGACAGTTACAGTATGGGCAGGTGAAGGTATAGCGGTTTGGTACAGGACTGGGTGGGTAAAGCAGCAACACAATCATCTTGTTAAATAGGTGTCAACATTTCGTTTTTGATGTTAGTTCCGTCAAGACAGATTTGGATTCCAATATGTAACTTACATTAGGGAGTGTGTAGAACATTTCAGGGAAATGTGTTGAAGCTAGGGTAGGACGTTTATCAAAGAAGCCATTTTTTTCATATTTGTTCTCTTTACATCCCCAACAGCAATCAATAAATCAAATGCTGTGACAAAAAAAGGCTGTAGCAGGCCTGTAATAAGCCTGTCTAATAATTTCCTTTTGCCCACATGAACAGGTTGGATTGCCTACCTGTCTCTACCAAACGACTTGGCCACCCCCCCACACTCATTGTGCATGACCATCATCTTTTCCAAGGCTTGGCATACCTACTGCTAAGCTAGTGAGCTAGGCATGAGTGTTTGGGGACTGGTTTCGGTGAGAGGACTGAAGGGAGGGGTAGGACGTTTTCGGTTGGATACTTTCAAAATCGACCTTATCCTGGCTGGTTACTGCTGTTTTTTTTTTATTGTACTTTGGTCACCTGACAATGGGTGGTTGGGTCTGGGCAGTGGTCCGCACTCCCTCCTCAATGTACTCCTGATATTTTGAACAGGCAGCTGTGTGGCTCCTCATCTGAGACAGACCAACCTGTAAAAATAATGATTAAATGTACATCAACATCATCTTACATTTAAATACAAATCCCAAAATGCATTGTTATGTACAGGCCCTAAAGTAGTAAATGTTGCATTGCATATTGTATATTCTTCCATGGGATCAATGCGGTCTACAATACCTGGACGCCACATCCTTTACAAGCAGCCACAGAGGAGTGGATAAGGGCCTCTAGCTCAGTAGCTTTGGTCCAGTTGCCAAGAGAAGCCCTGCACACTGCACACACAGGCTTCTGGGGACGTAGACACTCCTGCAGACAACTCTGGCAAAACCTAATTTAAGAACGGTAAGGAGAAGTTGTTTAACGGGTTACGCCTTCATGCGGCATTGGTTACATTCCACTTGGTTTCACTAAGGGAGGGGAGAATATTCATCTGTCATTTTGTTAAAAAGCCAGTGAGGTTAGGTATCATAATCGAACCCATTTCCTGAAACTCGTATGGAAACATGCCAGCCCGAAATAGTGCTGGGATTTGTAGTCATTTTAATTGACACAAAGGTGAAAGCGTAAATGTGTTGAACTACAACTCCCAAGCAAGGCCCCTTCTTTGATGTAAACAAAACTGATACTGATTTAGCAAGCTTACTTTCTTTTTGGCTACATGTTCTGTAAAGCAAATTAACAACAATACCAACAATGTTTCAGTTCATACTTACATATAGTAAAAGTAGATATTGATATCGCATGCTGGTGGGCATTGACATGTTTACTACGAACAAGCATTTGTATAGTTTCCGTACAACGATGCGTCGATGATGTTAGATAGAGGTAAAGATTGAAAGATAAGCGAAACGTGCAGATACTTACGTATGCCCGCATTGTGTTCTTACAGGGTTGTCGAAAATCTCGAGACAAACTGGACAAAGAAATTCTGTCACGTCCCTGCTGCCATCGGATATATTTTTCTTTTGATGTGCAGAGCTAAAGCTCCCAAGCATCGCCATTTCTTTTCTTCGCTGTGAAATCCCCCCCGACCGGTCCACTCTGACGTCACTGTTTATCTGGCAGTGTCGTGGGATGCATGAGGGTGGAGTTGGCCTCAGGAAATACATTTAAAAACTTTCCCATGATGTAGCATTTTAGAAATTACCTATGTTTCTGTTAACAGACATCTGCGTTCGTCTTTTAAAAAATATATTCGTATGAGATGAAATTAATGAAAATCCAGCGCAGTTTATACGTTATTTATTAAGCAATGCAATGTCTGAATTGTTTGCTCAATAGGTTTCTCATATAAGTTTGTGCATATAAAGGCTACAAAAGGCTACATCAAAATATCCCAAGATCCCAAATAAATTGTTATTGTATTCTATTATTCTAGTCGAACTATTATTCTATTATATTTAATTATTCTAATCGATTACATTATTCAATTTTATTGCATTTTATTATTGCATTATATTATAATATATTATATCAATATATTGTATTCTATTATTTTATTATATTAATGTATTATATTATATTATTCTATTCAAATCTATTATTCTACCCTTTCATATGATATTATTATACTATATTATTTCATTTTATGATATTGTTATTATATCAGGTTAATACATTATAGAATATTATTATATTAAATTATTTTATATTATATTATATTATATTATATTATATTATTCTGGAGCCGTACTGTGCACGTGGACCACATGACGCTGAGGAGCTGTCAGACTCGTGCGCATGCGGGATGCAACGATGGGAATTTCCTTTAGCGAAGGAGTATCTAGCTCATAGCTAGCATTACCTAAAGGTAAGGCTGTCTAGTTCTAATTGCGTTTTTGTGATTATTACACCAAACTGCACACAAGGGACCGGGGACAGGGCAACGGGTCTGGTGTATTGTGAGCCCATAAAGGCTGGATGCGGTAGACGTGTACGTGTAGATCAAGTCGGTTGCTAAAACCCATACGATTGCTAACTAGCAGCACCGAAATGGGCGTTTACGGTCTAAGCAGTATTCGGGGGGCACGGCAAGTGTCGTACTGTACGTTTGTAGATTGTAGCCCTGGAGTTAAACAACATTATCCTTCGTAACATCTGGCCGTTTGAATCCAACGCTGGTGCTGGCGCAGGAGGCTGGCCAGCGGTAGATCATGTACATGGTGCAGGTGTGTGAGCTAGCACGGAGTCCAACCAGTAACGTTAACCATCTAACCAGCCCACTAGTAGAGCATGATCTACTGATCTATATCATCGCTGCCCATTAGCGCGAGCAGGAACATTTAAATTCATATGTAAACGTTGACATTTTCCTAAACTGCGCATTGTCAGGAATTCACTCAGTGTAGTTATTTGCTTTGCATTGGTGAGCATGCTCGTCTCTCATATATGTGCAGAGTAGACCGCTTTGCTCAGCGTCTCTCTATGGTGCCGGTGTGTAGCATAGTAGGCTGTATTGCTTTGAATGTATAGCGCTAAGAATGGCCACTGATGAACAGCCATTCATTTAATGGGTGTAAATCTGTAGGAAATGTGTTAATATTATTAATTAGAAGAATGATGATTTGTTCTTAAATTACAGCTTGGAGTCAACATGGCTTAAAAAACGCATCGCATTTTACCTTCCTTGTGTGCTGAGTAACCTTGGATGAACTACGTTTGAAGAAACTGGTCAAATCGACAGTCAATGTGTATCTTCAGCTTTGGAGTAACAGTGCAAGACTTTCTCCTCTGTTTGGCTTCATTGTGCATGACGTTGGCCTGGCAGGCTGAGGGATAAGTGCAAGCCAGAGAACAACCCAGAGATGCCCTTAAGAAGGCGTCCCTTCAGGCAGCAGCCTAGTAACCACCATTGAACGGTTCAAAAGAAGATGATATGCTACTGATTAAGATAGAGCTCCACCTTCCCCTCCCAGAAGACATAAACGTGAGATTGTGTGGCAATATGTGGTTTATGATGGTTCTTAAGCCTGGGCGTGGTACCTGGGTAAGGGAATGCTAAAAGGGCTTTCTGAACAAAGGTGCCACAGCCGACTAACGGTCTGCTGCTGAGAATGGATGCCAAGTTAAAAGAAGACCTGTTCCGGAGGTATGTGGTGGCGCTGGAGAGGCGCCTCGAGGAGGGGGCCGGTAGCGGGCCCCCACCAGAGGGCGGGAAAGGCAGACACAAGGACAGCGAGGCCCTGCTCTCCACCGCCACAGCACTGCTCGGGGCCTACCAGCCCGACCCGGGACAGCGCTTCAGAATGGTGCGCTTCTATGAGGTGGTGGAGAACTCTCTCCGCTGCCAAAGAGGGGGCATCAAGGGCCTGGAGAGGGCCTTTCACACCCTGGAAACCATCTGCACAAACCTTCTCCTCTTCCCCTGGAAAAAGGAGTTCAGGTCTATAAAGGTGGGCGTTGTAATATGTTTCGGGTTGTCCTTTGTATTCATGATTTGGAAAACGTCCAATAGTTTTATTTTTCCAACAATTATTTTATTTCCAGTTTCAGTGTGTGAGATGTTGCTTACAAGGTGTAGATCATGTGGGGGGAGTAGAATGATGCATGTATGTTATTATAGCAAAATATTTAGGGGAAGGGCATGATTTGTTCATTGGGCTCTTCAAAGAACGGGCTTAGAAGGTTAAGTCCCAAACAATTGCCTTTTCCATTGGGTAGTACTGATAACACCGCTTGCTCTAGACATTCAGATAACGTATCCACAACGACAGGCATGTTCTCTGATGCATTCTAATGAAAGGGCCGTACATTCACTATTACTGAAACAATTGCAGGGGGAGCAAAGCGTGATTCACCATAGTTACTTCACCATCATTACGATGATTCATGGCTCCCACACTTATCCTTTTAAATGCATCCAGTTTAATTCAGGTCCATAGTTAGTCCACAGTCAAAACAAATATATTACCTTAGCCAAGTCAAAACAAAAACAGTTAATGTTTCTCTGCGGTTTCATTTACCTCGTGCCTTTCATTCTCTTCATTCCAGACCTTCACTGGCCCCTACGTGTACCAGCTGCAGTCCGCCATCTCCGACACCGAGCTCCGATCCATAATGCGCACCATTGGTTACTCCCGTGACCACGAGTCTCAGTTCCATCTGCGGGAGCACCCGGGCGGCGCGAACCACCTCCGGCAGCTGGCCTTCGAGCTCTTCCTGGCCCAGGCGGAGTGCCGTCTGCTGGGCGAGGTGGTCGCCCTGGCCCGCGGCTCGGCCTCAGAGCTTGAGGCCCTGGAGCTCCGCATGGGGTGCCACGATGACGCCGCGGGCTGCGCTGAGGCGCTGCGCAGGCGGGACAGCCTGGGGTCGGACATGGCTCGGCTGTCGGTGCGACCCATGGACATAGAGAGGGGCCACCCCCACCACCTGAGAAGAGGCAGCCGCCCGTCCAAGTCGGTGGACGTCACCGACGGGGCCGGCCACTGGCACGCGGCGGCGGCCAACAAGCCCATCCTCAAGGCCTCCCTGAGTCTGAGGAAGGAGCCTCTGTTCGTGGACACGGAGGAGGACGCGAAGGACGAGATCCTGAGACCCTGCGTCTCGACGTCCCTCTTCTCCGTGGCGGCTCCGCCGTCCTACAGCCCCGTGGCTGATTTTTTTCCCATTCAATCGCCGCCTCCTCCCGATTCGTACACCTCCTACCACCTGTCCTCCCTGGATGAGATCGACCTGTACACAGAGCGGGGCATGGCCGGGATCGGCGGCCGGCAGACCCCCTCTCGTCCTCCGTCTCGAGAGCCCCGGGAGGCTAGAGACGGGTGGATGCTGAAGTCCCACGGCAGTGTCAAGTGTCAAGGCTGCGGCGTGGCCTGCTCCAGCGTTGCCTCCTGCCAGAGGTGCGACGTGATCCTGTGCTCGGCCTGCCATGACGTGGACCCCGCCCCTTGCTGCGGCCTGCAGGACTACCACCCCAAATCCCCGCGGCCCCTCGACGGATACATCCCCGTGAAGGAGAAGCTGTCCGTCTACTCCAACACCCACTCCCACTCCCACCTCCACCCGCACCCCCTCACGTTGACCCACTCGCACACGCACCCTCACCCCCAGATGCTGGAGAAGCCGCTCATGTCCACCAAGCTGTTTCCAAGCAAGTCTGTTGCCATGGCAGCGGTGGTCGGTGGCAACGGCGATCGTGCGAGCCTAGGGGGGTCCCGGTGCGGGTTCTGTAATAAGCCCGGCGCCTCTCACACCTGCGTGAACTGCTCCAAGGTTTCGTGTGACTCGTGTATGGGCCTGTATGCAAAGGATGTATGTACGCGGAAAAATCCCCAGCACAACTTTGTGCCCAACCATCAGCTCAACTTCAAAACTGGCACTATATCCCACCTGGTTTATCGATGAGCCCGGGACTCTGTATGCAACACTCCTCTCCTCTCCCCACCCACTGCCCTCTACTCCCTCCCCCTGACCTCAAATGTATAGTCCAGTGCGAGCGCTTTAGCAGCCTGCACTCCTCCGGTTTCTCTCCCTTTACCTCCACTTCCTTTCTCGGTCTCTCTACACCTTGAACTAGTGCGTTTCGGCCTGCACATGCCGCGGAGCTCCATATCGTCGGCTCATCTCTCTGCCTTGTTCGAGGTCAGGCCTTTTGACCATTTCTACCCACCTCCCCCCCCCCCCCCCCCTCTCCTTTTTAAACCCTGCTGCCTGCTCTTCAGTAGTCATGTGTTGTTGTAGCGCTTCCCACTCCGGAGAAATGTATGTCCTTCACAAAGGGAAGGTGGAACAAAAGAGAGCTTGATTTATTCTTGTTTAAAGTTAAGTCTATCCAAATGAACCTAAAAAAAAATACTTTGCCTAACTTCTCAGATAAGAATTCCGTAAAGGTATAATATCACTCTCTATATATAAATATATGTGTGTGTGTGTGTGTGTGTGTGTGAGTGTGAGAATCGCTGTGTGAGTGAGGTTGCGTGCATAGAGAAGAACCTTTTTTAACTTGAAAAGAAAATCGAAACAAAACAGGAGTACACTGGAAGTCAATGGTATATATTTTTTATTCTCTAGAACAATGTGTGACTGTTACATGGGCATGAGATCTGGCTTCAAGCTTTCGTGTCTTTGGGACTGGCGTGGATACACTTGGATGGGCCCAGTGTGATACCGTTCATATGCCATGTATCGGCATGTATTTCTTATACTATGCCAAAAGTAATGGCCTAGTACAAGAAGATTCCATGTAAAATGAACCAAGAATTGTGAGTGACATAGCAGAAGTTTTGAAAAGCTGCTGTTGAACTGTGGTCATTGGAGATGTGTGTGTGGTATGTGAAATGTTTTACTGGTAAATAACCTGTTGCGTTGTATCAAGCCCACTTCTTTCATTGCACTCCACTTTACGCACCCCCCTCCTCCCCCATGACATACTGACCTTGACCTTACTGTAATGATTTATTCTGTCAGTGTCCCAGTGTCTCAGGTCACAGGTAGTCTGCACAAGCTGGCCACTACAAATCATCCCGAGCCGTGGTCGTCTAGGTGAACGGTGTCCTTTGTTTGAATTGATATGGACAGCTTAAAGATCTGTACTTTGAAAACAGTATGTCTGTCTACCTCAAATCACTTCAGCCTAATGACGTGTTGTTGGCGTTCAGGTTATGAACGAGCCCTGGAAACCGAAGTTATTATTTTCATTTTTCATTTTGTGGCATGTTGCGGGTGTTATTTTCTTTCATGTGTTGCCTAAGGAAACTGACATGTTGCCTGTAATGTTCTGATCAGTCAATTGAACCACCTTTTGATTGTCAAAGTTGACTTGCTCATTCACATTTAATCCTCAGGGGCTTTCTCATCTGAAAACTTTGTAAAGTATAAAATGCACTAATGTTTCCTCAGTATAGGCTAAGGCTACATCAATATAGTTAGACAATTTGTGGTTCGATGTAATCTACTTTCCGAACATCAATTATTCTAGCAGTGATCCTTCAAGTGTTAGCATTAAAGTTTTTGCTGTACAAAAATGAACTTTATCTCAACTTTTGAGTATTTTAGAAGGCCTGCCTGCTTCATTTAGGAAACGCATCCAGTTGAAAAGTGAGTAGTGTTTACGGCCATCTCATTATCATACTATTACTCCAAACAGCCTGCCTATATCAAACTATAGCTCTGTATTTAAACAAATGCTTTTCATTAAGAGAGCGTACCTTTCCTGACGGGACTCAAGGCTGCTATCACCAAAGAGTAATCTGCATTGCATCACATAGTCCTCAAGGGCTCCTTTCCATCACAAAAGGATGGTATTGACAACTGGTTATGTTGACTGATCACAGATTGCAGTGGGCTTGTTCTGAGAAAAGTATCATTTCCAAATGCCTTAATCTTGTTCTGATGCGTCCTTTTGACAGAAGACGATCACAGTCAGACACTCGATTGATTTCATGTTTTAGTAAAACATAGGACAAACACTAGCATGTTGCGTCTACTGAGGGCTATCGATTTGTGTTATTGAGAGGGTGGGTACCTGTTTGTGCGTTATGGCTCTGCATTGATTCCACAATTGAATGGATTTATTTTGGGCTCATCCACACTGATTCTTAACCACATTTGCTTGTATTAATTGTTTGAAATGACACACACACACCAGATGCTCTTTTCCTTTAACCGTTGTTTCAGTTGCTACATACTTTATTTAAATATATTTGCCATTTAATTTTTGTTGTTTCTGTAATTATCGCATGACAAATATATGCCTCAGTTGGAGCGGCTGCTCGATGTGTTCATTGGGTTTGCAGAGGTCACGTTCTTAATGGGTTTCGCAGGGTAGGCCCTGTTTCGCCACTTTGGACAGATTGCTATACGTGGGTATCTGTGCGTATACGTGTGGCTGTGCGAGTGATGACGAATTCAGATGTCTTGAATGACCTTGGGGAGATGTGCAATTATAATTTTTTGTTTAAATCCAATGAAGCCTTTCTAAAATGGCTAGTGTGAATATTTATCAAGATCTATTTTATTGCCTGATTTATTTTCATAGCAATTCATACCAGCAAAGAAGGTGACTTTAAGAAGTATCATTGAGCCAAGTTTCAATTTTAAATGATATTGCCAAATGAAGAACAAATGTTATTTTTGAACACCTAAAATGGTGAGATCTGATTGGTTTAACAATCCAGGATATATAATCAAACATTATATTATGATCAATTATTCAGGCCACCATATTGTCCGTAGGTGTTGTCCAGAATGCTAGATGAACGATGGGGGAAGGTGAAGAAAATCCACCCACAATCGACCCACACATGCCAGAAATTAGTTTTTGTAAATTGCCTTTTCTACTTATTGTTTCTTGACAAATCTTTTCTTGTTTGTAGGCTTCACAAAGGGCTAAACCAGCCTATAGGGCTGCTACTTGTAGGCATTGGGGGTTTACGTATCTGGAACTTAGTTTGCATCTGTCATTCCCGTCAATGGTTACCGATGACAACAGAACAAAAACGCGTTTTGCATCTCGAACAAGGAGACATCGAACATGATCTGTTTTTACTCCCACCAAACATGCGGAACAAGGCATTCTGAAAGGTCTTTATCTCTTTGTGTGGTTATCTTACCGGTATTAACAGTGGTGTAGTGTGTACAAAAGCCCCGCCCCCTCCCCGCTGACCTGGGTTCAGGATACCCCAACATGGCATGCTCTGTACTAACGGCCTGAACCCGTACCTCACTCCCCAGGAACCCCTTTCCCCGCTCTCCGCTCCCCCCTGCGTATATGCAGAGGACCGCCGCACAATGTTTGTGTGAAGGGATCTCCAGCCCTGTTAGGATTATGAGGGCAGACAAGGGGAGTAAAGGGAAAATAGCCAACATTGTTAATCGGTGAAGAAAAAAATATGAATATAAAAATATATGAATATATATATATTGAAATGTAATGAGTTTTTATAAAATAATTTCAAGAATAAAATTCTGGAGAAAGAAAATTGCGTGTGTGTGCATCAACAGTGATTTTAGAAAGCAATTATCTAGAGCTCTGCAGAAAGTTGAAACCTTGAAATGTTGTGTTTACTGTCTTTTGAGGTATATACTGTGCAACACTTACTTTAAATGTCTTAAATCACAAGCTTTCCCCTGTATAAGCTGGGAGTTTTCTAACAAATGCAAATACAACAAATGTAATGTTTGAAAATCAACTGTTCATTCTTCATAATTCCAGTAGATGGCAGTGAAGGACAGCGCCAAGAGAAAGAGATTGCCCATTCAACTCAGAGCATTGAACATTGCTGGCTCAATGAACATGACTACAATTTCAAATTGAATCAGTCAAAATCCATATTCACTATCAGACTCAAAATGCATATAGAGTGAAATCCATTATTATAAATGCATGGGTATATGTATTTGTGTATATGTATATCAATGAATTGGATAACATCCATTATCTTCTGCCTCACGTGAAACCCACTCACTTGAAGGATTACACCCATGCATTGATTATTATGCAGCCCCACATGATGATGATAGCTTACTGATATACAGATATCAGTAAGTTATCATTTGCTATAAAGAGACCACCAATTTGTCCTTGATTATTCAGTCAGGATAGCTCCCATCCACATGTGACACATAATCAGGATGGTAAGTCTTATCTGCTGCATATAAATAGATAATGTAACTTATTGTTTGAAATGACACACACACACCAGATGCTCTTTTCCTTTAACCGTTGTTTCAGTTGCTACATACACTTTATTTAAATATATTTGCCATTTAATTTTCGTTGTTTCTGTAATTATCACATGACATATATGCCTCAGTTGGAGTGGCTGCTTGATGTGTTCATTGGGTTTGCAGAGGTCACGTTCTTAATGGGTTTTGCATATAAATAGATAATTTAACTCACAAATAAATAGTCTGTTTATGTTAACATATTGTATCAGGTAATATGGTGTGTGTTCAATTGGGGATGATGGGATATTTCTCCACTCAATGAAGTCAAAAAGATGATTCCCAGATAAAATAGGTCTTTAACAGGGTCTAGCTGTAATCTGTTTCAATAGGGTCCTATTGCCAATATATTAACATATCTTGAGTGCTGGGAGTTATAGACCTCTAGCAAGAGATCTACAAATGGTATTATTTTGGTAATTATTACATTACACAGTTCTATTTTGGTAATGTGTTTGGTAATGTGCAAGTTTACAGAACGAAAGAAACGTGTTTTCTAACACGGGCCAACAGGCAGAATACCAGGCATGGTATCCACTGTTACTGTACGGTGGATGCCTGGTTGGCCAAAAGCATCCTAAGGAACGTTAATCTAAGGAAGAAAAGGAGGCCTCATCCAAGAAGGTGAATAGCAGATGGGAGGTATTATGTACATCCCCTCCTCCACATTCCGTAGGTTTCAACTATAGTGCCTTTATTATTATTGCAAATCGTTTCAGGATGATTGCGCCATCAAATAGCAGCCAAATAAAAGGCAGCTTGCAAGAGAACTGATTTGTTTCAATAAAATAACCCTGCGGTCACCTACAATACACAAAAATAATGCCATTATCTTTTGTACGTATCTTGTGTCTTTCGACGCAGGGCCTTTCTTTAATAGTACATCACAACTGACGACACACAACATACTAATTCCATGACCTCGGGCAGTATTTTAACACATGTCCCAGTCCCTTTCCCCTTTTAACTGCAGCGCCGGGGTTCTTTAGTCAGTGTCACTACACTGCACTAATTACCGCTACAGGAAATCGGCTCAGAGATGCGGCCCACTTAGAATACCATCAACAAGAAGAACTCTGTGAAGTTGCACGCAACCCCAGTTAATTCCCTCATCTTGAGAATGGGCCCGGAAAGAAGTACTTCCCAACATCCCAGAACAACTTTTTTTTATAAAAACATACAAAATATAAGCATTGCATCTGGGACTAGCCTACTTGCCATTCCCTTAACTTAGTTCCTATCCATCAAGGTTAAGGGGTTCCCTTCACATAAACATTGTATGTAGGTCTGTGCTAGAGTGTTCCCAACAGGGTTGACCACTATATGAATGTGGAGTGAATGTTGTCTGACCACATTTTTTTATTTGCAACCTGTCTCACAAGAACATGCAATCATGCATCGCATGACAGCATGTATATTAACATGAGAGATTTACTGTATTTGAGAATATACATCTAAATATGAAGTGCAAATTAGAAGCACAAGGGGAGGGAATACTTGTAATACAGACATCCAAGGACAAGGGTGTATGTGAGTGTGTGTGTGTGTGTGTGTGTGTGTGTGTGTGTGTGTGTGTGTGTGTGTGTGTGTGTGTGTGTGTGTGTGTGTGTGTGTGTTAGAGATGTGATGATGATTAAAGTGTTTCAGCAGTGCATCAGTTAACTGCATTCTTGAAGAAAAAACGCAACCGTTACTCTCCTTACTTGTCAACTTCAAATTCCCCCCGCCCACCCCTTTTTGTGTGTGACTTTCACATATGACATGTTTTCCCTTCACTCTTTGTCTGCTGCACACACATTTTTATTTTACTTACCAAGGGTTCACTTAACCAATGAGCGAAATGCACTCTCTGCCTTCATTCACAGTCAATGGCAAAGTTTTTTATTTTTATTTCTAGCCTTAAAGGAATGAAAGGCAGGAGACGAAAGTCATGTTGGTATTTAAACAAATGAATATTGCTATATTATACAGGCAGTTAGAAAAGCACTTACCCAAGTTAAAATATTAGTTCTAAAATTGAGACTAGGTATACCACTTTCTCAGCGGCCTTATGAGGCTGTTTTGATGACCTTGGACATTCCATGGTGTTCATTAAATCCCATTTGCCTTATTGGCCCACCAGAAGCAATATCTACCCTCACAGCTCTAAAGTACATGAGCTACATGTTTATTTGTAGAGCCTTTAACCCCCTTACCGTCTCAAAGGGGTTTCATAGGGTCCACTTTCAGAGCAATTTAGATTGCACCTCCTCACCCAATGAACAGCTTCCCTTAACAGAATGGGAGATGGAAGAAACCGTGAGACGGGAAGCATAATGAGAGCGATTCCTCCACTACAAGGATTTGAAGTGGAATGGTTTCTGCTTGGCAGAAATCACAATCGTAATCAAATTTTGTTGATTGTTCCCAGTGCAAGTGGGTGCCATAATGGAAATCCATAATCATGGGGCAGGGTGGATGAGGACGTAGTGGACCCCTAATCTAGTACCTATCGGCAGCAGGGATAGGCTAGTCCAGCGTAACGAGCTGTAATGAGTGGAGGGAGCGAAATGAGAGAGTAAGGAGATTTAGAGTTTTAAGTGGGCATTTATCAGCAGAGTCAGCTTCCCTGATTACAGTTTTGAGACACTTTCTTTCCTGCTGATTTTGTTTAACTTTTGGTGGTGGTGGTGAATAAGCCCTTTTCTGAGTTAACTATATTCATTTGTTGGTATCAGGAAAATACGACTGTATAGTAATCAAAAACTAAAAGGGTGTCGGCTGTTCATAGGTATTCCATCCAGTTGACAACAAGGCTAGGCTTTAGAAGGTGAGTGTTTGTTTGTTTTATTTAAATTGGCAAAACAACATCAAATAAACACGATTGGCGTTGTTTGGTCTTGATCCGTGTGCCATGGGCCCCAAGGAGCTAATTGGAGGGTTGAGCTTGGCCCCTAAGGCGGTGCCCTCCAGGGGTAGGGCTTTCATCTTCAAGGGTGAGCATACATCAACTTTTTGCTTTTGCTTTTGTAAAATTTAACTATATATTAGATGGTCATTTCAATCGATGAGATGGATTGGATGTCTGTATTCAGTTTGAATGTTGAATTGCTGTCAGGAAACTGACTAACTGGCTCACAAACTGGGTTAACACGACACTCCTCATCGCCTTCGCCCTTAAATCAACACATTAAATCAATAATTTTATAACCACGTTCTGGAGTCATGAAATTTGTTTTTCAAAGATAGTTAGAAAGTTCCCAGGATATTCTGATCAAAATGCTTTCAGATGGAGAGAGGAAAAGCTCACCTTTTTATACCCACCACTTTTCGGCAATGCGTGAACTTGAGGTCAAGAGAGTCTATTTATTAGTCAGTTTAGGTTCAAGCACATTTCATCCATTTCGTCCATTTCTGATTCATAAGGTGTTTCCCCTTTCGACACGTGGTGCTTTTGCTTTGAACCTTAACTTAGAAATCCAATATTTAGCCTTTTTAAACTGAAATGCTTTATATTCAAAAGAAACGTGTGGCTATGAAGGTGAATGAATAAAGCAAAAGGTCATGATGACATTAGAATGGTATCATACTGTGAGTGTGTGTGGATGATGGTTAGTTTAAGCAACCTCACCTGCATCATTCACAAACACTCCCACACATCAATATATTTATGAAATGCCTCATTGCTTGGAAATCTTTAAGATTGTTATCACGAGTAAATCAGGATTATAATGACTTTTTTCATCATTCAACAACATTCATAATTGAACATATGTAATGTAATTGAACATGTGTAATTTAATCAGCAACTTAATAAGCTACATAATGATCTACTAGACATTTTCAAACATAACTGGCAAAACATCATCATCTAACATCTAAAATGAGTCATTCTTTTGACTTAACCCTTTAACCCTTAACCCTAACCTTTTTATTTGGTGACCTAACTTTGTATTATACTATCTTTTTGTATTCTTCCACCAAAAATACACATTACACATGAACACTGACTCACATGCACTGACACATGCACACACACACACACACACACACGCAAGCACACACGCACGCACGCACACACACACACACACACACACACACACACACACACACACACACACACACACACACACACACACACACAAACACTCACTCTCTCTCTCTCACACACACACACACACACACACACACACACACATACACTTGCACACACTGATCATTGATGACATTCTTTATTTTTTTCCAGTCAAATATTCTCCCAGTAATTTCCTGTTCTGAGGAATGCAAGCATAACATTTTCTGTCTTTGCATACGACTAAGGTACATATACATTTGCTAGACTTCAGATAGGGTGGACAGTGGTTGCTGACACAAGTCATGCCTGAGTAGTTATGAATAAAGATCACGTATCATTCTTCAGATTGGTGCATATTGCTGCATAATTACTGCTGAGACTGAAAGGCTGAATCTCTGGCACCGCCACCACATCCACAGTCTTCAGTATTCAGCTTTGGTTTAGGTTGTTCTAGAAGGATATTATAGAAACAACAACCACTATTCACACAGTACCTTCAACATATCTGAATAAGTGAAAACTAAAATATTGCACGTTAAAATAACTAAATGTAAACATTCATCACCGCGAAACGGTTGAGTTGACAACCTACTTTATGATTCCCAGGCCAACCAGGACATTCCTCAGGTGCATCCTGGGTCCCCTCCCAGGTAGCTGTCTCTGATACACCTCCAGAGAGAGATCCCCCTCCCTCTCTGGGAAATCCCCCTAGCTGGCTCTTCCCAACAGACATAGAGAGATTTGTACTTTGAGGACCTCTCGGTCACTGAGAACCTCATGCAAGGAAACTCACTTGGGTTGAGAATCCAATTGAGGACCTTGGATTCACAACCCAAGATCCTCAATTGGCTTGCGTGTCTGGGTGTGTGTGGGTGTGTGCAGAGGGTTGTATTGATGTTAATCAAATGTTATGTTGAATTTTAATTCGACATTGAGGGAAACTATACAAGTATATTCCCACCAAGGCTGAGCTGGAAGAAGACGTTGGTCGTATGGCCCCCAATCAGGACAGGAAAACATTGGAACTCCATCACATTTGATCTGCACCTTATTGAACGGCCTGACTGAACGTGGAGCATTAAAGATGAATGAAACTTATTAATTTAGTTATTGTTGGTTTAAAAGTATGTGTCATGTAAGAATAATTAATCAGTTGAAAAATTGCAATAGGCTTATAGATAGATAGGGAGACAATCAAATGAACGGATTAACCTTAACAAAAGTGGATTTGGTCTGATTAAAAGTCAGCCTTACCCCGGTGCTTTAATAGCGTACGTTCCTTTTTCTTCTTTATCTTTTAAATACATGCATGGCTGCGCACATTTCTAATTTCCTTGCGCTCCATACTATGCCTGTCGGGAAAATTAAAAATAATTGAATATCGCCGAAAGAAAGTGCACTATTCAGAGCTTAGATATATATAAATTGTATTATCTAAATGACATAAGTGTATTTCAAGCCCTAAAGTCTTGCAGCAAATCACTTTAGATAAAGAAACCCTCCACATTTAGCATAACATTACAGGCTGTTTTGCAGAATTCTGTAGTGTTGCAAAGCCACTGGTTGTCCTTCTTTGTCCATTGTTTATCAATGGATGGTTGATGATGAACAGTTTGATTGTAGGTTTATGTTTGAACATCAATGGAGGGAATTTTCTTCCCCACTTGTTTTAGCAATGTGTGGTGCCCCCCTGCAGGGTTGGCAACTTTTGGTTTTTGGCCTGAGTGAGTCTCTGTAGAATCTTATAATGTTTACATTACTATTATTATAACAGGGTCCGCGGGTGAAATTGTTGGGGGGGGGGGGGGAGTGGAGTTGGGTTGCGGGTGGGGGGATTGTTGTGTTGGATTGCGGGCGGACGGGATTGTTGTGTTGGATTGCGGGCGGACGGGATTGTTGTGTTGGATTGCGGGGAAGGGGGGGATTGTTGACGGGGGGGGGGGGGGGGGGGCTTGTCCGAAGCAACGAGAGATCTTTTCTTTTTTTGGCGTGACATTTGTTGTGAGAGCATGAGATATTTATACTTAAAATCGCGTTAAAATAAAAAAAAGCGGAATCAATTTGTGGCGCTCGTTGTTGAATCTGTGGCGCTGCGCCACACATTGGTCTATGTATGGGAAACACTTAATTTGTCATTTGGAGGATTGTCCAAAAATTCATAAAACTTGGTTGAGGATAAGTAACGCCCTATGTTTTATATAATATTTAAATATATATGTGTTGTGTATATGTGTTGTTGTAAGTCAATTGATCCACTTTCAGGAATATCGTTCTTTGAACATTATGAAATAAAACACAGCTCAGGTTTTAGCTGAAAACATAATCCTGCATTTCATGCATGAGACAACTGGAACCAATCTCTCTCTTCATTCAAATCATCAGACAGTCTTAGCATATCAATGTTGTGACCTTCAACCTCAAAGCAACCCACTGGAATACGTTATGTAGCACCCCCCGTCTACATCCTTGATGCCATACGGCCGCGATCTCTTATAGTGGAGTACATTGAGCAGAATCAAAGCACATGCTGCAGGAAGAGCACACGTACATGCACGCACACACACACAAACACACACAAACACAATGCAAACACACACACGCACACAGCCGAACAGATACACATACAAACAAACATAAACGCACACATACAAACACACACACATACACACACACACACACACACACACACACACACACACACACACACACACACACACACACACACACACACAGACAAACAAACATACACGCACACACACATACAAACACACACAGGCACACAAACGCACAAGACATTCTTGTATTCATTAGAAGAGACACATTAATCTGATTCTCTCCAACCAACTCATCACCAGCAGCAAATGAGTCCCAAATGATGGGACTGGAGTCATTAACCGCCAATCTGATCAGAAGAAAACAAACAAAAGCAAGAATGTGTATGGATGCAGGTGCGTCTCAGTAATGAAGCAATGTATGGGTGAGGCGAGTGAGGCGAAAGGTGTATTTTGGTAGAAAAGTAACCAGAAAAGTAAGTCAGTCAACTGGTAGAATCCCGAACAGAAACAAACGAAGGAGAGCACAAACTAAGAGTCAGAGAGCCAAAGAATCCAAATACTCAAATAAACCTCAGTACAGGTCACCGCCACTCTCTGGTCATTGGCCAAGGACAGGTAGAGAAGACGCAGAGATGGAGAGATCTTCACACGGCATGTGTATTAATTGGCATGTGTTTGCTCATGTCTGTATGATAATATGAGCGAGGAAGGAGCCGATCTTGCATTATGTTTCTTATGTTCACTGTCGTCTCTGATGGTTTTTAATAGTTGTTTGCAATGGTTGCATTGTGTGATAGAGAATTGTATAATGTATTCACTGAACTCCATTGAGGCATAGAGAAATCTTATTCTGAGGAATTGCAGTGTGAACATGAAAAATGGACTTGTGATTTCTAAGATATGCCTAATGTAAGAGCAGTGAAATGTGTGTGCATGAGTGTGTGTGTGTGTGTGTGTGTGTGTGTGTGTGTGTGTGTGTGTGTGTGTGTGTGTGTGTGTGTGTGTGTGTGTGTGTGTGTGTGTGTGTGTGTGTGTGTGTGTGCGTGCATACTGCTGACAATCTGTCAAACCAGTCCAGGTTGCTGGCCGCACTAGTTAGACATGTGACACCTTTTATACTTAACCCTAATCCTCAGCACACGTAGGGAATGAACCACCTGCTGTCTGTACAAAGAGATCCATCATCCACTCACCATCCATCCTCCACAAATCAATCCACTTATTCATCCATCCATAAATCATCCACTTACCCGTCATCCACCAGTCCATTATCCACTCCTCCATCCCCCTATTCATCCATTCCTCCATCCACCTATTAATCCTCTACTAACCCATCCATTCATCATCCGCTCATCCAGCCATCATCTACTAACCCATCCATTCATCATCCACTCATCCATCATCCACTAATCCATCCATTCATCTTCCACTCATCCATTCTCCACTCAACCATCATCCACTCATCCATCCCCCACTTACCCATCATCTACTCACCCATCAATCATCCACACACCCATCCACTCTTCACCCGGTCATCAATCATCCACACAGCCATTCACTCATTCGTCCAACCACCCATCCATCCATCTTCTTATCTACTGTCTTCCATATCCCATAATAACCATGTCTGCCGTCGCCTCTGGGACAATGCCCTTGGTGTCACCAAATCAGATTGGATCTATTCACCACATCATGGGGTTGGCATGACGTCTCCTCCATGTTCCACTCAATGAAACCTTCAAAGTCGGCTGATTTTACATCGGATTGTACATAAATGTAATGGTCTCCCTTTATCTGTTTTTTGTTGATATGTTTCTCCCATATCTCCTGTCAGGTTTATCCGTTGTCTTCCACACTTACAGCCAGCCTTGGCATGCTTGAGGTAAGGCATAGTGAATATAGAGAGAAGTTTGGAGGAAAGAATATTGTTGGATAAAAGTTAAAAACAAAACGCATGTTTCAATTTTTTTTTTTTCTCACCATTTTGGTCATGTTTCCAATCAGCAGGAATCTCATCGAGGTATGCAGACTGCCTGAGCAGCCTGCTGCAGCCACACAGGGGTCTTTTATAAGAAGAAGGGGCCTGATCATAACTGTGGTCTTGATTTTGTCTCATTTGAGACCAGTTTTTGCTGGGTAGTTATTCACACGGTTGACCATGCATGTGTTTGTTATTGAATGTATGTCCTAGGGAATTTCTGCAAGTAAATACAATACATGGAATTGTATGCACTGTTATTGTAGTGTGCTCCTGGCCATGTTTAACCTTTAACATCCAGATGGTTTCCTTTATTATTTTACTTCTGAAAAGTGTGTATCACTGTGTATCACTGTGTATACATGCGCTGTGCATTTTTTTGATTGTTGTTTCATTGTTTGTTTTAAGGGTTTAGTGTAAAGGACAAAAACAATAGAAAAAGAGAAGAATCAAGCAAAATATGAATTCATATTTGGTCTGAGAAGGTTCATTTATTTGCATTTAACTTATACCAGATTTATCTTTTGTATCTGAAAGATATGTCTTCTTCCAGGTGGGACCAGTCACCCCTTGTTTCTTTCTTCTTTTTCAAGAAATATATGACAGTATGCATTTTGTTTATACTCTTTACTATGTCATCATGTGTTCACAGTGCATAAGAAACTTCATTGACAAAAAGGCTTAATATAATTTAAATAATAATTATAATTTGACAACAAGAATATTATAAAACCAATATTTATATGTACAGTATATAATTTCATAGAGAAACACGTATGTACAATACAACATCACATTAAACCTTGTTTTGGAACATTACAAACTAAAGACCACCAAAACATCCTTCTAATATTAGTGCACTTGTATTTGTATATATGAACGCACATCTTGCAGTCTTATAATTTACTGCAGGCAGTACGTTTTTCCATTTTCGAGAACAAACAATAATCAATGTATATTGATATTGCCATACCGCACATAGCTTATTTAATCCTCTGCTCTGCCTTGCTGAGATTCCAGCGCCTGGGTGTGTACAGTCTATTATGAATTGATCATACTGTACCAGAGAAAGAATATGGCATACCACACTAGGTGCATCATAAGCTCATTCAACTAAATGCAATCTTAGAGGACCTTTTCAGATGGTATTTAGGAAGTGCATTTTCTAGGCTTCTTTCAGAAAGCAGAGAATCCCAATGTCAGGATAATGTAGGCAAGCTTTAAATGGAGAAGGTTGTTTAACGTTTCACTTGCAAAGTGGCAACAAATAGCAATTTGTAACAAGAAAAATTGCTTATAAACAGGTTGGGAATTGGTTTGTTCTCATATATTCTCTTTTACATACTATGTTTATGATACAGGGTCACGTTGATTTTGAATCTTATGCTAGGTCATGTTATGGTCTACACATCTATATCAATGCATGTTTCTCACAATGTCCTTAAAGGTGCAGTCTGTAGGATTTAGTGGCATCTAGCGGTGAGGTTTCAGATTTCCCCCCCCCACCATCTCTCCCTTTCCAACGACATAGGAGAAGTTACTAATGGCCTATGCTGGCCAGTTAGGTGCCATTAGGTTCTTACAAAATGAGTCATCATTTACGACAGCATCGAGTAGCAAAGTGATCAATTATGAAGGTACTTGATAGATTTATTAAATGTATTTAGTTATTTTGTCTCTCAAACTATAGATCATAGTTTACAAGTGAAACCAGAAGCCATAGTGATTATGATTAATCATACATTTTCTGTTCTGGGCTACTGTAGAAACATGGTGGTGCAACATTGGCAGGCTCCGTGGAAAAGATCCTGTTGCCCTAATGTAGATAGAAAGGGTAACGAAAACTGCAAAAAAAACCTGATTCTTTCTTTTTCATGGGATTATACACTAATTAAAACAGACATATACAGTGTATGTACAGTTATGTAATATTGTCTGAACCATGCCTTAATTTAAAACACGGAGGAGACATTGGTATGGCATTCAAGAGAGGGCACACTATTAGAAGGAGGTTTTGCAGTGGAAATGCATACTAAGTTACAGAAAAATAGATATAAAATCAAAGCATTTTCAGATTCCCCACCCCCACCCTCCCCCAGCACACTTTGAGGCTTATCAGCATGGTGGACGATATATATTTGACATCTGTATGTAGACATATATACATACATGCTGTATATACATGCAATTTAAATCCCTGACATTGGATAAAGTGGAGTCAGTTGAATCTGACCATGGTAAGAGAATGTCAAATTTAACAACCGTGCAGACAAAGTTCCTTGAGTAAACAGAATAGAAAAAATCACAGTTTGAGCTTGTGGTTTGTATTTCCTTGCTCGCCCGAGAGTCTCTTGCAGAAACCACATTCTGTCCAACATAAGACTGGAAGGCAAGCCTTTGATATGTCAAGCTTTCACATTCTAGATTGTGTGTTGGCTAAAAAATGTACAGACAACAAATGCTGGTTTTCAAGAAAACAAAAGTTCTGGTTTTGAACCATGACTTGAAGGGCTCTGTAACCTTTGGTACAAACCATCTTGAAAATGATAATCTAGTCAGAAAGGCATTTTAAACAATAACCCCAATGGTCAACCTCAAAATATTCTGAAGTAAAAGTATTCCAATAACATTAGGTATGTATCAAAGCCTGACAACTTATATTGTATGTTAAATCATCTTGGCAGTTTGGACAAGAACGACAAGAAAGTGAGTGCAGCTTAGACCGCTGAACCCTAGAAGACACAAAATCCGAACAGTAGTGTGTGTGTGTGTGTGTGTGTGTGTGTGTGTGTGTGTGTGTGTGTGTGTGTGTGTGTGTGTGTGTGTGTGTGTGTGTGTGTGTGTGTGTGTGTGTGTGTGTGGATCCATTTGAATGTTCTGACTTGTCAACATCCAGATAGAGGAACAAGTGTCACATCCCCCTGATTACAACCAATTGGAGGTGAGGTCCCATTGAGAAACGCCCGTAAGGGAGGTCCATTGGATTTGATCACTCCAGTACAATGCATAATATAATTCACAGCTTCAGGTATCAAACAGAGTCACAAGAAATAAACCAACATAATAACAGGTGTTGATTTTGTATCTTTTTCGTATGGCTCACATTAAATGGCATGGCGTTGCACTGAGGTTAGGTAAGCTAAGAGAATAGGATGCTGAACCACAAGACAAGTCAATGCTTCTATGGTACGTCAAAGGAAAAGTCATATGAAGTGGGCAGAATGTGAATGTGTTTTCATTGCTTTGAGTCATGCAACACATGATGTGTGATGCAAGTGAGGAGTTGAATAGATGTGAGGCATGCTGTTATCAGAGCCTATTCCATCATGTAGATGGTTTGATTTTATATACTTTAAGCTATTTGAAGGGGAGAGGAGTACATATCCCTGCGATGACGAAACACTACATAGCATTATACAAAGCTAAGGCAAATTGTTGGTCTTTCTGGTGTTACTTTACTAAGATCATGGCCTGATTTGATACGCAGAAGGTATGGAGAAGCTCTCCTGCATCCACAAACACAAACTCAATGTAATCCACGTTCAAGGGCTTGAGGCACATTTTATATTCCTCATATAATGCAGGATACAAGACTACAATATCATTTCCGCACAGTTTAGCATGCACATAGATACCTTAGTAACCACATAGAATAGACATCTATACTATATATAGCATATATAAGCATTTAAAATAATATTACTCATTATTATAACTATACATTATAGTATAATATTTGTAATACTTTACTAAGAAGAAAATATTTCCTTGATTGATTCAAGTATTTTTTTGAATCAAGGCAATACCATTTTTGTAAAGAGTTCAGCACCCTATTCCGTTTTTTGCAAGCACAAACTGTGATATTGGAGCCTGTAGTTCTGTACCATGTGATCAAATTACCATACCCTTCTACCCATCCTGATGCAACTCCTGAGAGAAATGGTGATTCCAAAGTAATCAATTCCTACAAAAACATATTATATATATATATATGCTAAATTACTTGATTTCTCTACTGCAAGAAATGGAAAGTATTTATAGCTGTGCATTCTTCTCTGGTCTCCCTCAGGCTTATCTTCATTCCATGAACCCACAACTCTGGCTGGATCTATTTGACACTATTCATCTGAAATACAAGAAAGTACAGAAGGGAAGGCACCCTCATGCAATTGTTTCAATGTTTTATACAGAAATGCATTATTTAGCAACCGTTAAAGGGAAACCATGTTTTTTTTAAAGGTGGAATGCCCATGAATGCCGATTTAGAAATCTCTCCATTCAGATCAATCACTCACCCCTGATTATCTATATGGCTGGCAGTGAAATGACCTGGCAAGGTCTGGTCATAGAGCTACATACCTGCCCTATCGGTCGGTGTGGGCAGAAAGAAGATCCGCAGACAAGAGCTGTAGAGGACCAGATGTTTGGACATCCAGATTGCATTGGAGGTATTATATTATCTTGAAGAACCAACGATGAGATACAATCCTCACAGTTATGTAGACACACTTTATATCTCCAATTATTCCAAAATGACCCTATGCAAGGTATGCTCCTTCAAATCCATGACCACTTCCACAGAAATACTACCCTGGAAATCCTCGAGTTCTCAGGAGAGCACAATTTGAATTTGCTCAACGAGTCACTCTGGGAACGAGCAATATACTCACTCCCTGATTCCCCTGGATCTGAACATTAACCGATCACATCGGCGTATCTGATATAGGTGGGCCAAAAGCATTGCTGTTTTACTGACCAGATACAGCAAGAGTCTTATCTATTGGTTAGCTGGTAATAGATGGTCTGGATACGTCACCCCTTGTATTCTTCTGATTGGTCGTAGTGTAATCCAATTGCGTGCAGTGATATTTTCAAACACATGCTTGGTTCCACCCCTCAAGTTGGGCCATTTTCATTACTTGTTGCCAGACCCTACAGCTTTCTAGATGTGGGTCTGTATTTCGAGGCTACAGATATACGGCAATGACCGGGCAAACATTAAGTTAATCCTGTGTCGTGTTTGATCAAAGCTAAGATGATGATCAATTTCTGTTGCAACCATTGATGTTAATATGCCACAGTGCTTCCTAGAGAAGTGGATGAACCAGTACTAAGATTGTTTTAATAATGTTTTGAGAACCAATGAATCAAGCTCAATATTTATCAATGAGTGAAACTGTTACAGAAATACTGACTCACTATGACTTGTCGCCTTGTGAGAGGAACTAAAATGGAACCCCAGTCTGGGTTATCAAATTATGTAACTTTCTCTACTTGCTTTACTAAATACCCGTGACCAATATCATTCATCAAAATGACTTGTCCGCCACAGATGTAAACAACAGCAATACAGCACTCTGGTCTTTGTGATGAGACGTTAACATTTGTTATTAGACAAGTTGCACACAACAAATTCATTATAAAGACGAAAGTGCAGTACTGCAGGCACGCTATTGCTAAACACTCTTTTGCAGAATCACTACAATAAATTAATTTGGACTAATTATATTGGTAACGGGTGTTATTGTGAAGTCAAGCCAGGAGAGAGAGTTACAGTGGTTTGATCATCCAGAACGGATGATCCTGAACAACACGTTTCTGTAATAATGAGGTTAATTTGTTGCCCACTAATCCTCTCTCTCTCTCTCTCTTTCTCTCTCTCTCTCTCCCCCCCTCTCTCTTTCTCTCGCTCTATGGCTTCTTCAACTGCTCAATCTGGACCAATAGTATTTTTAATGACTTTTGCCATCGCTCATCTCCCCTGATAGAATATTTATGTTCACATATCCGATTGCAAGATTGGTGAGCAAGTTATCTCTTTTAGGCTTTAATATATATTTGAGGCATTAAACATCCATTTGATCTCCGAAAAGATCAAATAGCTCTTCTTCTCTCCCGTCTCATGAATCACACTTTAGATTAACCTCTGAGGTCTGATGGCAGTCAAGCTTAAAGCTGGCTTTAAGCTTAAAACGGGGCTTTTCATTTTCATTCGCCCCAAATTTATTTTGATCAATCATTGTTGCTGAGGGGTGGGAATCTGCAGATGTGTGTAACATGGAATGGCTCTCTTCTGGAAACCACCTTCCCGGCGGTACCCCAACAAACGATATGGCCGACCATTCATCTCAGATCATGCCGTTATACCTTCTTGGCCAACAGCAAACACAAATTTAGTCAGCACTGGTAAACGTGACTTTTCCAGTAACCGATGTGAAGACAAGTTGATACGTCCTGTCCGAACACCAACATCCATAGACAAAGTGTCTGTAAAGGTTTGAATTCAAACCTGTGTAGCAGCCTGACCACTGTATAAATACATTGGTTAAAATCATCTTCTGAAAACCCCATCTTGCCACTAGCAAATGAGTTGATCTGAGTTTTTTCAGTTTATATGTCCTGAACAAAAAAGGGAACACTGCGTAACTCCATCCCTCGCACTTTCTGGTTTCGGGCCCCGGCACTGTGCAGTCTCTGGCCATACACTCTGCAACAGTCAAACCGAGACAACCTCCAAACGTTGTCCTTTCTCTGTTCGGACTGCCATTAGAGTTCCCCTGTTTTTTGTTCCCTTGCTTAACTTGCTTAACCCTTGTATCTGAACTCAACACGTTGTGTGTTGACGTGTTGTGCATTTGACTTTTTGTTTTTAGAGGAAGTCGCTCTGTGCCTCGTTGGAGAACTGACTCACAGTCAGCTCGCTGTTCAGCGACCCCACCAGCGTTCTCTTGGTCTTCTGGGGAGTGTCCATGCACTGCCCCCCAGAGCCGGTCTTGGGACAGTGTTTGCAGGACTGGCTGTCAGGCAGCCCGTTGGGCGGCCTCGCAGTCGAGTCATGTTCTACTTTGAGCTGCAATTGTTCACAGGCGCCCTTCTGGATGGGGTCCGCTTGGCACAGACAGGCGCACAGCGTGCCCCTGAACAGGGCCGCGTCCCTGCACAGGGACTTGCGGAAGTTGGGTTTGAACACCAAATAGATGACGGGATTGTAAAGGGTGGAAGACTTGGCGAACATGGCTGCCAGGGCAAACGCCATCGGCGGCACATTCTCTGGGTCTCCGAACGCCGCCCACATGGAGACGATGGCGTAGGGACTCCACGCAATGAGGAAACCAAGGCAAACTGCCACAGAGAGCTGGAGGGGACACAAAGGAGAGAGAGAATAAGACGCAGACAGGACATGTGATGCATGAAGACTAAATATGTTGAATACAAATATATATATATATTAACACAGTGGATGTCAAACTCTGGACCTGGCAGGTCGCAGGATGGCTATTAAACATAAAATGAAGGCATGCCTTGACTGAAACAGGGATACTGTACGGATGAGCAATACACTTTCTTTGGAATATTATTATCTTCATTTACTGCACAAAATATCTGAGCGGTCCTGCCCCAAAAGACATGCACATGTAGCTTGGGCCACCTAGCGTGATACCCCTATAGCGAACTTTGGGAGAGTTCTAAAGGCTGTCACCTTAACAATGAGGGTCTGCGTGTTGGTGATCTTGTTCTGCGGGGACATGTGTTGCTGGACGGCCTGACGGGACCCCCGGACGGTCATCAGGATGAAGGCGTAGGAGAGGGCGATGACGGTGCAGGGGACGATGTAGCAGAAGAAGAAGAGGCAGATGATGTAGCTCATGGCCGCCCGGCTGTGGCTGGGGGCGTTCCAGTCGATGCAGCACGCCGTGCCGTAGGGCTCGGCGCCGTACTGGCCCCAGCCGCTCAGGGGCCCCACGGCAAACACCATGGCATAGCACCACACCGCCGCCACCAGCAGACAGGCATGCCAGTAGGAGAACTTGTTGCCTGGAGGCACAGAGGGACAGAAGGACACGGAGAGAGACAGGGAGACACAGAGAGATAGAGAGAGACGGAGAGATGGAGAGAGACAGAGGGAGATAGAGAGAGACAGGAGACACAAAGATACAGACATAAAGAGATAAAGAAGGACAGAGAGAGAGACAGGGAGAAACAGAGATAGCAAGAGATGGAGAGATAAAGAGAGACGGAGAGAGACAGAGACACAAGGGAAAAGAAAAGCAGACACATTACGGACAAATGCAGAGCGATATATGGAGATAAAGGACACCAGACACGATGTACTTTCATGCTGTCTGCGTTGTTAAAGTTTATTGAGCACTACCATTTGCATACACCTCTTTGTAACATTTGTAACATCAAGACGTATGATCATTTTATTGTAAATGAAATGCAGAATGATACTATTCATACTCTAGATTTGCCGTACTACATACAAACAAACACACAGTCACAAAAATAGCCTGGGGCATGTGAATGAGACCGACTGCATGCTCGGATGTTCAGTGAGAATGGCGTCAACTCCCTGAGCCTCTGGCTGGGTGAAAGAAATGGTGGCCGTGTTCCCTATAGGGCCACATGCCTATATAAAAAAGAGTGAGGGCCTTTAAGTGAAGATCAGTTGCAAAGAGTTGTGTAATCTATTCGGAGAAAGATCTCCTCGCTAAACTCAATGTCCTCCAATTAAAGCCGTTAAGCTGCTGCATATGGGCACATATCTCTCAGGCGTTACCACCGTGACGGCTGAACTTCTACTACTGTCAGTTACGCTGAAGAAATAGTAGCTCTGCTAGAGGCCTGAAACCAGGAGAGCAATTGTACTTATAGTGAGCAGGGCCACCCGAAAACCCAGAGGAGTCCGTCCGACCTCTTTCCCTTCCTCAATTGTCCATTGTTCCTCAGTTTGCTCTTGTGACCTCGTAATCTGATTGAAACTTTACAAATGACCCTCAGCAGTCTCATTGGACCCAGTGGTGTGCTGGCCGCCCGGGCATACAGAGACAAATCCCGTTGGGCCACAGCATTGGTCTCAGTCTCTGTCTCTCTGTACCTGTGTTTTGTTTTTTATACAGGGGAATCTAGATTATGAATGGCTTCTGACTTTCTAATTGCTT
>NC_140285.1:10486533-10665542 GCF_964030765.1 Micromesistius poutassou
GGTGTCAACCTTTCCGCAGGCGTATTACATGCTGCTCTCTTTCTCTTTCTTTCTCTCTCTCTCTTGTTTTCTCTCCCTCTCTCTCTCTCGCCCTTGTCTGGTCTTAGTGTGTGTGTATGTGTGCGTGCGTGCGGGTTTGATTGTCTGTGTTGTATGTGCTTGCGTGTGTGTGCCATATCAGTGCCTTTTCAGTTATCAATTTCCAAGGCAAAAATCTAATCCATTCAGTTTGACACAATTAGCTAGATTTGCTAAAGCTCCATTGTCAAATAGATCTATTAAATTAGTTTGCATGAGGACACCAATTGATCCCATGTGTCAACACAGCACATCTGGCTCTCTGGTCTTTATTGGAAATATGCTCTGTGTACTTGACTCCTTTTTCCTCCGTGGTCTCCTACTGCTTTAAAATATTACTATCAAAGTAATCAAACAACCTCCTTTAGATGTTATCAATGTCATTCCTGGTTGACATTTGATGCAGGTCTGCTGCTCAGACAGTAATGTGTCCGTTCTTAAGCGACAGATGACATGATAAATATTGCCTTGAAGCCCAGCGTGACGAAAGGAAATTACCTCAGGGCTGCGGTGGGATAATCTGGTCTGTTTAGGAAGGTTCCTAACTGACTGAAATGACCCGGAATAATAGTGGCAGCCATGATGAGAGCTGTTTGAATTCTCTCAATGCTAAGGAAAGGTGCTTTAATGCTTCCTTTCTTATCTCCTTTAGCACAGGGTACACTGGACCATCCTTTACCAAAGGAAAGAAGATAATGCTGTCCCAGAATTCCTTGCAACATTTAAAATGACGGACAATTCCATTCGCAGGAGACAGGATTGTGAGATTGAAAAACCATTATCAATGTGACGACAATTTATTTTCCCTTTTGTAACATTCCTTTTTTAAATTTAAATTCCAACAGGTATACTTTTTCAGCATATTGTCCAGGTTTATATAGCCTGCGTGAAACGGTTAGAACGCACAGGGCAAAGCATCTAAAATGCGCTTTTAGTAGTCCATCTGCGGAACGTTGTCGTTTTCCCACGGCAACCCAACGTTTATATCATCCACTGATGTAGCCTTGCTTCACTTAGCACTGCGGTTGTCTTTTCCTTAGTCCTTATGAATTCTGCTTCACATCTTTCCTTGACCTCATGAATTTTTCCACCGAGGTCAAGGAAAAGAGTTTAGGAAAGGACATAGGAAATATTCCTTTTGACTATGCGACACTGGTGTTCTCTCATTTGTGGTTTGAAAAGCGTGCTTGAGAGCTGCAGTCCTAGCAGGTCTGGGGCTGCTAACCCTGACCCTGGGGGGTGAAGCCTATACTAAAGCCAATGGTTAGTTTAGCAAACATATTGACCCTCAAAGGCATACAGTTATGATCCCAGCTAAGCCTCCAGAAAAGTGCTTCCAGGGACTTATGCAAGCACACAAATTGAGTTGATGTCTTATTCTCAACAGATAGCACATCCCTGGAGGAAACTCATATAAAACGTCATTCACCATCCCTTCATTTACATATTTATGAGAGGATCAGCGGTTAAAGACGGACAAAGCTGCACGTGAAATGACACCCTGAGTCATCCAGAGCTCAATTAATATGAGTGCAGTGTCATCACCACATAGCAAACATTGGCAGGACATAAAACTTGGCAACAAACCTGCTTCCTGTCATTGCCATCACAAATGTTTCATTACAAACTCATTGTTGGGACGCGTCACGTCAGGGCAAACACGTAGAGGATAGTGTTGCGGCTAGGCTGTTTGACACCCAGCAGAAAGGGTTTATGTTCAGAGATGTTCAAAGACCAATGTTCTACGTATATAAATAACAGTACTACATGTAGGCATTCCTCGAACATGACCCTTACCACTACCTGCTTATCTCGACTTTAAAATTCACTGTAGATAGGATGAATGCATGAATGAACTGCATGAATTTTCATAATGTTTGAAGTGTGTGTGTTATAATGATAACGGGTCAACATGCATGAACTGAATGCAGATATGTTGAAGGTGTTTCTCCTTACCATAGTTGGGGCAGCAGACTTTGAGCCAGCAGACGGAGGAGAGCACAGTGAGGTTGGTCAGACTGGACAGGCCGAACAACACCCCGCAGAACGCATAGACTGTGCACAGCGACGGGTTAAACAGCCACCTGGTCCGAGAGAGAGAGAGAGAGAGAGAGAGAGAGAGAGAGAGAGAGAGAGAGAGAGAGAGAGAGAGAGAGAGAGAGAGAGAGAGAGAGAGAGAGAGAGAGAGAGAGAGAGAGAGAGAGAGAGAAGAGAGTCTTTAAGCCTCCTCAAGAAGGAGGCCATTCGTCATGTGTCACTGGCTGACATTTTAATACCGGGCCACTGCTCTTGTGATCCACAGCAATAAAAAAACAAAGCCTGATAAATGGCATGATTCATTGGCTGCCTGCTGAAGAAACAGGAGGGGGGGTGTTTCCTGACCTTCCCGTCATACTCTGGTGCCCCCCGATCGGAACACCTCCAGCTGACATCTAGCTGTGGTGGTTAACAGGCTTCATAGGAGGTGTGACACTTGCTTATCAATCACACTTAGAGCGCCGCTGGGGCAATGAGGGAAGTGGTGAGGGATGACATTCAGACAGGAGGTAAGTGAGTGAAATAGCGGGAGTGAGGAGAAAGCGGGAGATAGCGATCGCCGGAAATTAACACTTTAATAGATATTCCCTAACGCAGAGAGTGAATTCCTGTTAATATTGGATTATTGATTCAAGGAAATTGTCAGAGCCCCAGAGTAAGAAATGGACTTTCACTTGAAACTCCATCCAATGCTGTGTTCAGTGTGGCCCTGTCCATCTCATCGCTCCTCACATTCCAACCATTATAACCATGTGTATAATAATAACAGGAGCCGAACCCCACAGCTCCGCCATCCTCCTCCATCAGCATCACGTCTAAGGAGCATTCCGTACGCTGTTTCGGTCGGCTGGGTAAGGCCGAACGGTCTGATGGCTCCACCCAAACCACGAAATCGACGGGCTTCAATTCTCGATGGCGAAACGTGTAACCCCGCCGTGAACATTCATAAACGACGACATCCTTCTCGGTACATTGATTGTTCTCAGCACACAAAGTAACACTTTGTGACACTCCCTTAGGGAGCACATGTAACGGCAAGTTAATGTGACGGCCCGGCGGGGGCGCCATGCAGTCTAGCCCCCGGGGCGAGGAGATGAGTCAAACGGTGTAATAACTCCATAAAGGTTGAAGTAATACTCCCCTGGCTCATTCTGTGTACATGTTACAGTCTATAGATCCGTCAGATGTAAACCCCTCAAACAATAACGACATGTAGTGACAGATGAAAAGAAAGAGAACGTGGAAGGCGAGTAGTAGGGGAGACAAGAGGTGAGGGATGGCGTAAAGGGGGAGCAAAAGAGGGCATGGGGTTGGAAAGGAGGGCGGTGTAGCGGGCAGGGCCGATGAGCCACTCACCTGTGAGCTAGCGCTGAAGGGATGGCCAGGGGGAAGAGGCTGATGGTCATGCTGAGGTCGCTGATGGCCAGGTTGACCACGAAGAACTCTGCGGGCTTCAGGGACGACTTCTTCCTGTAGGCCACGAAGAGCAGGATGCCATTCCCCATCAGAGACAGCACACCTGGTGGAGGAGGAGGACAAAGAGGAGGGGGAAGAGGAGGAGGAGGAAGAGGAGGAGGGGAATTAGAAGATGAGGTGTGCATTCATTGGTTGAATTGTCTGTATAATCATTCATTTCAGTTTAGGAAAAAAGCAATAAAGACTTACCAAAAATGGTGTAAATGGTGGCCATGAGAAAGTCGTTCTCTTTGGATATTCTTGACACAAGCAAATTTATTTCGGAAGCATTTCCCATCTAAGAACAATTGAGAATAGAGACAAAGAGTTAACAAAGAAACTTGATTTGTTAAAGTCCTTGTAACTACTTCTAACGACGCAATTTGAGCAAAGTTATTTTTGCTAACTATTTTCCAGTTTTATTTTTCCTTTCCTATATATGCTATATGGAAAACTTTTGGCAAATTAAAACTAAGATGTATCATAAAGCCCCTAAGGACCATACATGGCCCAATATAACAAAATCATTAGAGACATTTACATCACATTTACATTACATTAACATCACATTCACATAACAATTGCATTATATTTACATCACATTTACATTGAGGCATTTAGCAGACAATACAATAAGTACATTTGTCAGACGAAAAAGAAACAACAATATATCACTGTTGGTACAGTAAGGATGTTCATAGAACAAGTGCAAAGCACTTAAGATGCTATAGGATGCTAAGTACTATTTTTAAGTGCCAGGACGCGCAACATACAATAAGTGCGTACAGTAAGTGCAAGGAAGTACAAAAATTGAGGTGAAGGGGAGGTGGGTGGTAAGGACGGAGGTTATGCAGAGTCCTGGTGGATTCTGAACAAGTCCTGAGTCTCTTGCACATTTAATTAGGCATATCCACATGTTAATGATACCGAACAAACCACAAGCTACATTCCGGAAGTTTACTCAATGAATACCCCTGCTACTAAACTTCTGTTTGTCCTTATAACACCTCAGGGCAACCTTCCAGTGACCTCCTGACTATACTACCACACAATCACAGGTTTTATACTACATTTGTACATTCTGAGATGACAAAGAAAATAATAAAAGATTAGAAACATGACGATTGTGTTTACAGATGTCTACCCCAATGCAGAAATGGGGTTAAACACAAGGTTTGTTTTTTGGAAAATATATCCATGTTAACATGGATCCATATCCATATCCATATTAACCAATCAGCTTATCCTTATTAAGTTTGAACATGTCCCTATTAACACACAATGTTCTTCTAATTCAATATGCATGTAACCATAAACAATAAGCTTCTTCTTCGTCAGTATGCACATATCCATGTTAACCAATGAGCTTCCTCTACTTCAGTCTGCAGATTGTATTTGATCAAATTACACTCAAAGAGATCTATCTCCAGAAAGAACCAGGGCCTATATCCTATTTTATAAAACGGGTGGCTTAAATCAAGCGATTTGATTGGTTCCTAACTGTTGTATAAAAAGCAATAGCATAGTTCACTGAAGCCTAAAAATATGTTGATTGATGGAGAGGGTGGAAATGTTGTAAAGCAATAGGCACACGGTGAGTGAACTGCTCGATAGTAGGCTAAATTGCCGGCGAACAAAGCTACCGACTCTAGCCTTCTCTCTGAAGGACGCTACAGTGTGTTGCATAACAACCGCCGTACATTTTGCAGGCAGCCAGGAGGGACTATTTTTGTATTTGTTAAATAAATGCTTTTTTGACTTTCTTTTTATTTTTTTTATTTTGTGTGTCTATGACTTTCATTTCGCAATACTTGTAACCGTTTTAGAAAAGCAGGGGGTCGCCGTCCCGACACGAAGCAGAGGGACGAACAACGCCCCTTAACTGTGGTATAATGAGAACATTCCACAGCCTGCCGTGAGCTATTGCTTAATTAATCTTCATTGGGCCCCTGTTATAGTACAGGGATACTGCTGTGATAAACAGTGCAGTGCACAGCTATATACGGTATGTATTACCATTTGCATTTGCTTACTTGTTTAATATTCTCAGAACGTATACTTTGGACATGATTGTGCATGAACAAAGAGACTTGCTGGTACACGTGTCAGCACTTACTGGGCCTGCGTGTGGTCTGGAAAAGTGCCAAGTAAGCCCATCAAACCCGAGCACTGAGCTTCCCCTGTCCGGATGCGGAAAAGTACAATAGCAAACATAAATGTCCCTATAGAGGAAACTAAATGCTCTCACTGATGCACCAGCATTCCCATCTTCTGTGACTAATTTAGAAAATTCTTGACTTTATATCATATTTCAGAATGCTCCAATACAGGGACTTCATGTAAGCTTAATGTCCTTAGGATATTATCGTAAACCCACAGCAAACATTTCCATATGAACATGGTGTCATGTCCGACCCTCATACACACTGTCCCATATGATCGCCCTTATCCCCTCCACTCAATCTCAGTAAAGCTACGCAAAGTATCCTTTAACATATATATTGCACAAGAAGGTCAGAATAGCAGATAAGAAGACTAAGAAGACACTGAGACACACAGACACACACAAAGGTGTCAAAATGAAAATTACTGTCTTCTTTTATTGCTTCCTGGTTACCTGTCAGCTCTCCTGCATCTCTGCCTGACTGCCTGTCTGCCTGCCTGGCTTTCTGCCTGTCTTCTGGTTTCTGCCTGCCTTCTCAGCATCCTCCCCGCCTGCCCATAGTGTGTTAACACTTTGTTGCCTCCGTCCCGCTTCCCTACCAGCGAGGTCGGAGTCCCAGAGCTGTGGAGGGAGGAAGCGGCTGAGCGGAGAAGAAGAAGTGCTGAGGAGAAGAACTCCAAATGGGGGCGCTTCTTCTAGTAAATATTGTAGCCGATTCTGTTAGTAAAAATTGTTGCCTATGTTTATTGTAAATATTGTAGCCTATTTTTATTTTAAATGTTATCGTTTTTGCACAATCCTGTAGGCATTGCCACTGTCATTTCTCCCATAAAGACTCATTCACCAAAGAAATATGAATAATGATTTATTACAATGACATGATAGAAAAAGTCTTTGCATAAGAAGTCTTTGGCGTAAGCCCCGTCACGGATCCTGGTTGGCGTGTGGACTCAGCGTGTCCTACCAGGACTGGCAGGGGTGGAGCCTTCCCCAAAAGAGAGGAAATAACGTTTCCTGGGAATTAACGTTAAGAGTAAGTGATAACTTGGCATGTCCTGCCAGGACTGGCAGGGGCGGAGCCTACCCCAAAAGAAATGGGATGAGACGAAAGGAGACAATGAGATAATACGGCCCTAGAGGAGGGGCAAGGACCCGACCTAGAAGATAAACAGCACGCCCAATGCACGACACATAATTAGAAACAATCATATTACACATTACAGTTGAGTTTAAAAAACACCTGCATAATCAGTGAAGTTAGTACACTCACCGGGGTTGCTGCCAGCGAACCTTGAGTGTTTGGTAATAAACCACCGACGTGGTCTATGCGCTCACTGGGGTTGCTACGAGCGAACCTTGAGTGTTTAGTTGATGAGCCACCGACGTGGTCAATAATCGTGCATAAATGACAGTAATACCTATGGAATAGGTATGAAGCCGGATCTTACATAAGAATCCAGCAATTTACTCGTTGGCCAGGATGCCCAAGAAACCGATTGGGTGCTTGAACTCCTGCGCACAATGTTAGGAGACTGAGGAATAACGTCGTCGTCAGATTGAGAGAAATCAAACTCGAGTTGAGAATGCATTGACATCGTGAGCTGCCGAGGTAACGAGATGACTAGCGTCGAAAACGAAAATGCCTGAGCAGCAGAAAAGGTGTGTTAGACGGCTGTTTAAAAAGTAGGTGCAGGCAGGTGATTGGTGAAGCAATAGAGTCCTCCTGGTAGAACTTGCGCTAAAGCTTACATTTCCCTGTACATGTATGTGACCGGAGTGTATCAAAATAAAAGCATTCACACATGAGAGAGGTTGTCAGCCACGGACATTACCCGACCGGCAGTCTGCTGATACCGCCATGCATTTAAACCCCCCCCCCCCCCCCCCCCCCCCCCACACACACACACACACATGGATGACATGCATGAGAGAACATTGTGTTGAACACATGCAGAAAGTGTTTGCCGATTTATGGGGGTATTATGGAGAAGCCTATGACTGGGTGGGGGGGGGGGGGGGGGTTGATTGACCTTCCCCTCAAGCAAAGCCCTAGTTCCTCACGTCTCACTGTTACAAGCTCCATGAGAAAGAAGAGCACTTATCGAGAGAGAGATCCGTATTCCCTCACAGTAATGACGCCTTCAGCAGCCTACTTGTGCTCTTCAAGAATACATATATCTCCAGCACAGAATCATGAATAGATGTACACACACACACACACACACACACACACACACACACTATCAACAGACGCGGAATAACGCACAGGCTAGGGGCCCACGTCTGATTGGCCAGACTATTTTACATTTTTCTTAAAATAAAAGAAACGTGACCCCTATTGGCCCCGAAGCAGCTGATTGGGTAGGTCATGTGGCCAGTTCTCAAGTCAATTTCGTTACTACGTCATGGCTGCTGGACAGCATAGCGCCAAAATGTTGAAAAAGCGAAAAGCTCAAGTGTTTCTTGGTCAATATAGCACTCTGACTATTTATGACTTTGCCTGTAACCAACGCCAGTGGGGAGCGCTCTTTTTCAAAATTGCCGCTAGTTGAAGATAGACTGAGATGGGCCAAAACAGACTGAATCACCAGTCTCTGATCCATTGAAAGAGATATTCTGCGCATATTGGATTTTACCAGCCTCATTAAGGAGTTCTCTGTCAGAAAAACTTCTAAAGAGTAAGAATATGTATTTATGATTGTGCTGCTGTAGCATTATTGCTGCTATTATGTAGTGCTACTGTGTTTATTGTATTTGTATGGCTTTATTTTATTCAACATTTCACAGTGGTTCGATTTGTGTCTGGGTGTGTGTTTTTTAAGTAATTTTTTTTCATTGAAAGAGATATTCTGCGCAAATTGGATTTTACCAGCCTCATTAAGGAGTTCTCTGTCAGAAAAACTTCTAAAGAGTAAGAATATGTATTTATGATTGTGCTGCTGTAGCATTATTGCTGCTATTATGTAGTGCTACTGTGTTTATTGTATTTGTATGGCTTTATTTTATTCAAAATTTCACAGTGGTTCGATTTGTGTCTGGGTGTGTGTTTTTTAAGTCATTTTTTGGTTTAAATCCAGTTATTTTGCGTGATCAGAAAGGGGACCTTACACAAATAGTAGCCTAGGGGCCAATGATCACCTTAATCCGCCACTGACTATCACACTCTCTCATACACTCACACACACACACACACACACACACACACACACACACACACACACACACACACACACACACACACACACACACACACACACACACACACACACACACACACATACAAGCACATGCACATACACAGCAACATGAACATACACACACACAAACATATGCCACACACACCCACACGCGGCAAGCGTGGGAATTATGTTGTTATGTTAGTCTAGTCTAGTTTCATGCTCTGGGAACTAAACCTTGATTTGGGTTTGTAACAATGCGCAATACAGTTTTGAATAAACAATATTCTCCCAAACCACCATCCCCCCTTTGCTCTCTCTCTTGCTCTGTCTTATTTAGATTAAATAAACAGGACATGGTTGATTACGCCAGAGGTAACTAATACTCATGAATATGCAAATGCAACAGTCTCAGTCTTTTATTTGCACCTCCTTTAATTTGTGTCAGGCTGTCAGCTCTCCCTCTGGATCCTATTGAATATATAATTTGTATTTTCTCTCTATGTGTTTGCTCTCTTAATCTGTTTCAGTACACCACCATCAAAATGTTATTCCTCTTGTTTATTTATTCATGTCCCTATTCAGTGATTTACCACTGCTGACTATCCTACTGTTTTTTTGTCATGGTTGGCAATTTGTTCTCACAGCTACTTACATCACTAAGTTTTTTATTCTGCATGATCACACCATTCAAAAGAGTTCCGACAGTGACTGCATTACAAACACTGTTGATCTTCCATTTCGTTTGTCTGGTGTGACCATCAAAATGACTTCCAAGTGTCATTTGAGTTCAATCCCTATTGATCTCAGATCTAGCAGTCCCACTATGTCAGAGCAGAACCTCAGGGGGGAGAGGGCACAGAGCCTGGGCCCGAAACCCCAAACCGCATGCCTTGAAACTCAAATGTACAATATTAAAAATGCATAAAAATCAAAATCATTATCACAAAAGTAAATGAAGACACATTTAGACCCTGTCCCAATTCTCCCCCTCCCCCGAGATTTGAGCCCTAACCCTAGATTTTGCGCGTTCCCGCGAAAGGGTAGGGTGTCCCAATACACGTTCTTTAACGCTCGTTGCCTCAGAAGACACAATCAGTGTTTGTTCTTTTTAAAGATTTATTTTTGCATTTTTATGATTTATTATCGAGTGGAAGGTATGGGAGCTAGAGGGGAGGACATGCAGCAAATGACCACGGGCAGGATTCAAACCCGTGTCACTGCGTCCAGGACTGAGCCTATATGGTACGCGCTCTACCCGGTGAGCCACCGGCGTGGCCCCTCGCCATCACTGTTCTAACAGAGGGGGGCCTCTGTCCCACGTCATCTACTACCACGCAGTCCCTGATTGACCCGGCAACGTCCTCATCTCAGCAGGCTAGGATTATACCAATCACCAACAGAAGAATAGAGGCGGGCTCCTCAAACGTGGCGTGTTCACCATAGCGTTATAACACGGACGGTTGGCCAACTCTTGTTGCGGCTGCTTCTTGATTTATAGTTATCGTACTTTTATAGATTTTTCTATGTTAATTATGTTTGTCGCTTTGTGTGAGGCACTTATGGAATGTGAAACATGAATAATGGCAATTAATATGAAAAGGGATACATAGGATAACATTGTTAAGTAAGGACCTTCCCATTCCATATGCACAGTACGGTCTTGCCCCATAAATCTTTGCTCAGTGGCACTTCGTTGCTCCCAGTGAAAGCTTTTCCAGATGGATAGATGATCTACTTATACTATGAGTAGATCATAACGGCCATAACACACAAAACAATTCCTGTGTTTACATTTATCTCCCCATCTGCTCATGTGACATGCATGCAGCTTCCCCAGCCGGCAAATACAATTCTCCACGGCGGTTGTTAGGATTCCAGCACTGTGTGGAACACAAGCCCCATTTAGCCCACTCATTTACATATCCTAAGAGGTGATTTACGTTACTCACAGCCTGTTTGATCCGGAATGTGTTTCCTTATCAAGTGTGTTTGATCCCAAAAAAATAAGAATAAAAAAGAAAGAAAGAAAGAAATAGGACTGAAAACAGTAATTTAGGTATTTACAGCCCACACGTACCGCCAACAAAATATGGAAATCTGTTTATTATGTCAAATAAGGCCTATGTACCACCTTTTAGAAACGTTCCTCCATCAGGGTGGCCTGGCTGATTGTTTGACTTCAACCTTGAATTTATATTACCTTTTGAAATTTATTACATTTTCATATTCATTCTATTTATTCTACCATATTAATACACAGTGACTATCAGTATATGATTTTCAGTGATATCACAGTGATATCACACGATATCCAAGTAAATATCCAAGCTAGGGAACACAAAAGATGTGTGCTCCAACAGATTTTTTTCATTTCTTTCATGTTCAGTTGTTATGACTGAAGTGAAAAGCTCAAAATCTCATCTAAATTAGTGTGCCTTTTGTCAGGGTGGAAGGAAGAAATGAACATGAAAGAAATTAAACAGAAACAGAAATCTGTCCACGGTGAATACTCAATGATAGAATACCGGTAGACATATATCGATCATTTTTAACTCCAAGCCAAAGCATTGATTGAGTGGCGAACATTTATTGCTCACCGCTATTGCTCACCACAGAAATTGTTATTCATGGCATACAGATGTGATCTAATAGAAGAGAAACAATGCAAAAGGCAATGAATATAACATATTAATCATTATGTTCTTTTTTTTTCAACTTATGAATAATAAATGGCAGGAATGAAAGAAATAGCATGTTGTATATTTTGATTGACAATTTTCCATCCAGCCTCTACAATTTGCTTTTTCCCTGCTCAATTTGAATGCCCTGTATACACAGATACTTAATTTAAAATACAGAACTATAGAAAAGAAGGTTTTCCATTTCTTATAAAAGCTAAAGGAAAATACACACACACGCCGATCAGTAAAAAAACATGCACTCTTCATTGTTGAGGAAAATAACAGCTCTAGCCGCTTGTGTGTATCTGTGTGTGTGTCCTTGTGCAAACAATTGCCCAATGCCGCAAAATAGTAGTAGAAAACCCACTCGAGATGCAGTCAACCGTTCAAGACATACATCTTTAGTCATTCAACGTGTGTGTAATCACGTCAGCGTGTGTGTGCACATCTGTTTGTGTATGTGTGGGTGTGTGTAGTGTTTCTGCCAAAGTCCTTAGTCTGTCCTCTCAAACAGAAAAATATCATAAAGAAGAATGGTGGGTGTCACCGAATGGACACAAGAACCACTGCAGGCCGTTTGTCCTCTGTTTGATCCTTCTAAGTGGACCACGTTAAGCGCTCAGCCATCAGGCCCGTTTTTCCACTCCGGTAGAGACAGCTCTGCCACAGACTGCAGGGAAACCTTAAAATCGTAGATTGCACGTTGGTCTGGGGAAGCTGCTGTCATTTTCTTCAGCACAAAGGCGTGATCAACGCTGTATGTAATTGGCCGCTTGCCGTCGCTTCCCTGTCGTCGTTGTGTTAAACCAGCCAATTGCGCGCCAGGGGGAAAAGCCAGCTTGGTGATTGGCTCCCACAAAAAAACGTATCGAGACTAGACAGAAATGTATTGCTCTTCTCCAGACCCTTCTGCAGGGCGAACTCAAATCACCAGCAGAATGGGCGGGGCGACCCAGTCTAGGGAAACCTGTCAATGGCAACGACCGTGCGCTCTTCAGTGCTGAGCGAGGAATAAAATCAATGTTGGTTTTGACATGCGTGTCAATTGCAATCATAAACTTTAAGCAAGCATTACCGCACCTTTTTAGACTGCAAATGCACCCACACGTAGGCATATTGACCATGTGACACATGGTCAATGGGCTCAGCTGAGCTCGCTCCCTGAGATATCAACTACAGCCCTGACAGAGGCCAGACAAGGCCTATAGCTTTCAGTCTAGCAGCCCTGCCAGAGGCCAGACAAGGCCTAGTCAACTAGCGGCCCGTGGGCAGAATACGGCCCTTCTTATTTTTTTTCTGGCCCGCAAGAGGTTGCCTGCAAACCAAAAAAAGAAAAATGCTAATTATTATTTTTTGGTTTGCATTCGTTTTATTTATCATATTACAGTGTAATATGATAAATAAAACAAATTAATTATATCTGTCATGCACATGCCTATAAGGCTCTGTCTGCACCTGTTATTGGCTCAGTCAAGCTCACCTTGCATTTTATGCTGGCGGGCCACAGAGAAAGTCACTTTAGCCAGGCTAACAACATGCTTCAAGATGTCTCTCTCCAAGCCAAAAAAACATATGATTGATTGTGAAAATCACCAATTCAAAAGCGAATGGACCGACAGATATTTATTAACAATTTTTTTTATAATGATACGATTAAAAGTGAAGAAGAAAGGAATGCGTCTGACAAGTTTATTCTATGTAGTAGTACTATATCTATTAAGTTAACACAACTTTAAGTACGATTTATTTGTAGTGATTCATTGACATAGTTTTACTGTGGCCCCTGAACCCCCAGTGGTTTTCCGTTTTGGCCCACTTGTTAAGGGGGTTGAATAGCCCTGGCCCATATAGGTTCCACTCCAACAGCCCTGACACACATGCCACCGCCTAATGCATTTTAACTAATGAACATGAAAATCGCACATGATTGCGCATGTGTGCAAGCACACGCCTTTTCTCCGTGTTCATTAACTAGCTATTTGAACTTTGAGATCATATTTTTCAGCTTCAGAAGTAGTGAGTTGAGTATATTCAGTTCGGAGCTCTTTATAAAGATCTGGCATTGGTGAAGAACAGTATTTTCTTTTGACAGGTGATTTTATGCTGTTTAATAAATGCTGCATGATGAATGATTTGTCACCCGAGGTAAGCGTTTTATGTTTCCCAAGTAATACGTTCAGAACTATGTGGAGTGTTATTTATGTTGAGGAGTCTTTCTGGTATTTTTTTATTTTTTTATTTATTGCATTACAGAAGGACAAAGCCGACAGGTGTGTTTGAACGGTACACTGTCTGGGAATGTGATATCAATCCAGACTGGACAATGATCCAAAGTTTAAGGAGGATATAAGAGAATTATCCCCCAAAAATGATATATCCTGTGGGAAGTGTACTTGGGGAAAAAAGGAAACTGATTTAGTTGAGGGATTTTTTCTCAGAAAGGTTACATGATTTAGCGAAATCATTAGTAGTTTACAGTAGTTTACAATGAGGAACTGTCAGGTTTTAGCCTAGAACGATCTAGCTGAGAATGCAAAACACAATTAAAATCCCTGATCATTATCAGACGATGAGGATTGAAGTGAAGTGTTGAAATAATATTAACAAAAGAGTCATCATTTGGGTCCATATACAGCCTAAAGGCCATATATGGAGTACAATAGAATTTTCTGTGAAATAAAACAATATATAAAAAATTATTATCAGAGTTGGACACACAGGAGTAATAAAACCACAAGCATTTTATTTTTGGGCTTCAACATAACTCAGCTGACTACAGGTTGACTCTGAGGTCATGTTGTTAAGGTGATAAGATGACAAGGGAGCATGAATGTGTATGAACGTGTGTTTTCATTGGGCCCTCACCAATCCATTCACATGCAGGATAAAGGGAACCCAACTCTGCAAAATATGAAGAAAAAATTAAGTGTTTTTCTCCTTTACCAACAGTGAAGACTGCGCCTTAGTGGCTTTGTTTCCATGGATACCGCTTGAAGGAAAAAGGGAGGGAAATTTTGTCACACTTCATGTTTCTCATTATTATAGATAATGGCTACACCACGACATAAATTGCTTTTACTTAAACCAATACTTTAGGCTATCCATCCAAGAAGAGACGAGGATTATTATTCAGGGTATACACGTACTGCGTAAAAACAAAGCACAGTTCAGCTCTGTGTGCGTTTCAGTGCATTTCACTCTTGTTTCATGGAATGACCAGAAGTCCATCCTAGAGTGCAGATTCACATCATACTCACAGCCAACAGAGCTTCGATCAATTGCATTGAATAGCTTATTTCCAGCAGTCCAATACAATGTATCTAGAAGACAAGATATTTTAGAATGTACGATTGCATTGCTGTATGCTTGAGCAATTATATTGATATGCAATAAAATAGTTATAATAGCATAAAACCTCATGGATCAATTTCCACTAGACTGTTGTCAGTCATGTGTGGACTATGGATTAAAAGCATCTTTATGGCCTATTAATTGTTGATGGAATTAAATTCAAGGTAACCTATTGCCGAATGGAAATTCATAATACAATGCTTGTGCAAAAGTAAATTCTCATAAAGTCTAAACATGAAAAGGTCTTACTTTTAACTACTCCACACTAACATTTGATTCTGTATTGACACCTTAACCAAAACTGTACCTAAACCAAAGAGAGGGCTAGTTGAATACAATATCCAAGCCAACACAACTTCCCCACAGCTGGTTGCTATTTGGTGGTAACAAATTGTGGTCATCAGTGTCCTGTCAATCATGACAATGACAAATGGAACAAATCTGTTGGTGCTGCATAGAATCCAAATCTGAGATCAGATTAACAGATCATGGGGTGGGGATGAAGAAAGGCTTCTGCTGGCAGTGAAATGATGTCTCCAATGGCAACCAAGCATACAGCCAATTAACTTCAAGGTTACAGCCAACCTCTGGAATGTGTGTGTGTGTGTGTGTGTGTGTGTGTGTGTGTGTGTGTGTGTGTTTTTGTTTGTGTGTCTGTGATTGTGTTGTTGTCATGCATTATGTATGGGGATGTCACTATCCACATAGCCTGTTAGTATGTTTGACCACACACACACACACACACACACACACACACACACACACACACACACACACACACACACACACACACACACACACACACACACACACACACACACACACACACACACACTCCTGAAAGCTTAGAGACAATCACTACATCACATTTGCTGAACCAGCAGGGAACCAGCAGGATTTCTCCTCCTCATTACATTTTACACAAACACAGAAGGTGGAGTTTCCAGGATTCACAGGTGTGCCTTATGGATGTTTACATTTGAGGATTTATAATTGAGAAGCAATAGCAAAAGTAATAGCACAATGGAATGTTTTTAAATGTTTGGAAGAGGGTAGTTTAACATGATTCGAATTTGTCACAAAACATGGCCTACGAGAAAAACTCCTAAGCACACAAACAAGCAGGCACACACACGCACTCACACACACACATCTATTCACAGACACAGTGGCTGGGAGCAGCTGTCCAGGAATGGCTTATGGTGGAATTACATCTCATATTTTTAAACTGGCCATCTGTGTCACCTGGTTGGTTAACCGGGGACAGCTGGAGGGAATGATGCAGGTGTGTGCATTTAGAGTAGATTGTGCAACCTGCTGAACAGTGTTTAGAAACCATAAGGAATCACAAGGAACATAGTGTGCATTTAGAATAGATTGTGACACATCAACTTGCTGAACAGTGTTTAGAAATCATAACACATCTAAGTGAGTCAGGATGAACAATTTCCAAATTTCCTTTTCTTTTCAAACTCTCACTTACAGAGAAGTCGTAGTAAGCAGAACGATAAACCAGCGCTGGCAACCCAGCATCAATTTTTTCCCACTGTGCTAATTTGGATTCTAAACTAATTTGGAAATGGTAAACAAGCTCAACCATGGCTGGTTGAGCTGATTGTTTGATGTTCCCTTGTTAGGTCTAACATCTGCAGTTTCAGCTGGGAAGGGTATATTGAGAATAGGTTGTATTTACATCTGCCAAAGTCACACACACACACACACACACACACACACACACACACACACACACACACACACACACACACACACACACACACACACACACACACACGATTCTCTAAGTTGTTAAGATAATAGGGCTGCAGCCACTGGACTCTCCTTGCACCCAAGTCAAGAGAGCCCTGAATGCACCTTCGAGCAGGCTTTTAAAGGTCTGCTTTCCCCTGGCCCTCAGGTGCTCTGCATCACGTTGACAAGGGCCGGGTTGCCACAACACACACACACACACACACACACACACACACACACACACAGATAATCTTAGTAGCTTGGATTGATGTCATGAGCGGTGAGCTAAAATGGCATGATACAGATACAAACACCAGTGGGTTTCCACTCATCAAAGAGCTATCAGCCGCCCCGGCTCAAGACGCCCATCTCCGATCTGGAAGGCTGAGGGAAACACTGACCTGCAGTGGCCAAGAGGAAAACCAAGGGCAATCCATCGTGTATCTGGACATCCTCCATGTAGGAGGTGCTGTCGTTGATCTTATCAAGGGGCCTTCCATTACTGTGTTTGTTCTCAGATTGCCGTCTGGCAAAGATATTCCGGCAGGAGTAATATGATAAAATGATAATATGATGAGTATCTCGAATAAGTATCTCATAGACTACCCAAACAAAAGCCTAAATATCCCTAGATAATGCAGCTAACCCAATCTTGTAAATTTCTTTACTTTCAAAATACAGACTCAACTACTTACAAAGTAGATCACAGGACAAGGGCAACTGTTGGGGAAAAAAACACTGATTTAAACAGAGAGGATGTTTTGTCTTGTGGAGGTCAACGTCTTATCTCCAATCTCCAGCGTCACGCTGGGAAAACTGCTTGATGGCAGATCATCTTCAAGGAAGATTGGGTGGCTTGTGTTGGAGCTGTGATTGGGGTACAGATTCATGGCCTAGCAATCACAAATCCCTCAGAAAAAAATGTAATGCCTGAGAGAATATCATTTCCATTACGATTTAAAATTCAATTAAAACTGGATGAAGTTCCTTCCCAACAGGAGCTAAGAAAAAACACAGACAATAAAAAAATAAATAGCTATCGGACAATTATGCCTAGGTTAGTCACATTGTTGACTCTGCATTTCATAGGAAATGGAGCATTTCTTAAAAACATGACTCCGGGTCCGTGGATGCTCCTGAATGCTGCCTAAATATATAAAAAAAATATCTATCTTTTCTATTATCTATTCCATGGCAGTATCAACGTAATATCAACGTCATTGTGGTACGCTGGGGAGACACATGTCATTAATCCACACCAGCATCAGGTCTCTTCCTGGCTGGGCAGCAGCCATTCATAAGATAAAGGGCTTTTGCAGCTTCTTCTGCTGCTGTTACCGGGGAGAAGACTAGAATGTTAATGCTGCTGGCGGTTGGTCGCCCCGAGAGAGAGGAAGAGAAAGAGAGGAAGAGAGAGAGAGAGGAAGAGAGACAGAGAGAGAGAGACAGAGAGAGAGGGAGAGAGGAAGAGAGAGAGAGAGAGGATTGTTGAGCGATGAAGGGCATTTAGCAGAGGTGCTAACACAGGTCACAGAGAGGCAGCCCCGCAAAGCTTTTTATTTAGTTGTTATTAAATTGTATCGCTTTGGACTGTACAATTGAACCTCTGGGTAAGTTATACACTGCTGGCAGGGGATGAAATCTGGGCTTTCATCCATGACTGAATAATCATTCCGTTCTCCTTCATCTGCATCCTGTCTACTGCTGAGCTCCACGATATCAACCTTAATATATTCAGTAATCGATAAGAGCATTTGAAGGTTATTAGGAAGGTATGAAAATTGAAGACAATCTTTCTACATCTCATTGATTCATTTAATATCAATACTTCTCCTGGTGGAAACAGGTTGATGCTGTCTTATTCGACAACTTTGTTTAATTATCAATTTAATTTGGTAGATTACGGCCTTCAGCAGTCTACACAGTCTACATGTTATTTCTACATAGCAGCAAATATCAGACGGATATTCCTTCTCGTCGTTCCTTTTCTCAATGATGGACTTTGCATGTTACTGATTTGGTGCACTTTAAATATGTTAAGTCACATGACGCTATGAATGGCCTTAATTCATAGAAGCAGCCTTCTCGACAACAGATCTCCAGGTTGGTATAGCTCTAATCATCAGCCCTGGGCCCAGGATCTGGTGGCGGATACAGGGGAACGGATGTGCCCGTTCCTATGGTTGTGCTGTGCCGAAACAGCAGCGGTGCTCTTGCTATGTTGCAGTGCTGTGGTATGATGCGTCATACGCGTGACACAAAAAGGAATCAATTTCAAGCTGCAACAGCCACTACCTGCAACGCCGTCAAGCCACTCAATTCACTCTCTTTCCGAGAGTTGCACACACACTCATGCACGTCCACTTACAAACACACACGTACACACACACACACACACACACACACACACACACACACACACACACACACACACACACACACACACACACACACACAAGCAAACACACACTCAATGCTGTGATACCTTTTATTTGCATTTCAACCATAACCAGCCCATATATTACAGCAACAGCAATATTAGCACGTATGGGTAAGACAATTTGCTCGACTGTGCAATATGTATATGTAACGTGCATGTGTAATGTGCATGTAATAATGATTGAAAATTAGGCTTTCTCTGCTGGTGTTATTACTTTTCCATTTCAACACCTAGATCTTTGATGACAAGTCAGTATGAAATAAATAATCTGTGTTTTCATAATTAATCTGCAAGCATTTTCAAAGGGAAAAGAAAAGTATATCAATTATAAAAATAAAAACTCTTTCTCCTCCAACACATTCATAATGTATTCCAGAAGGACTCTGCAATGATGACGTCAATGCTGTCTTCATTCATCTCTGTGCCTCTCTCTCTAATTTGTGCACCAGTGGGAAAAAAATGCAAGATGTAGAGAAAATATAGTTCACAGATCAGCGGAGCGCAACATTTTTTTTTATACCATTTCAAAACAAAACAGCAGTGGCAGCAGCAGCAGTGTCTTGAGACTAATGAATGTTACCTGTGATGCAAATGCTAACCTTCCCGCCTCGCACTCCTAGTCCAGAGGGCTGGGGTGGTGTTCAGCTCCTTCGTATCCCAGGCTAATTGGGAACTGAGTGGCCGACTTCTACAGATGCATCAATAAGTAGCATGGCATGTTCCATAGCAGGTGTTCTGTGTGTGTGTGCCTGTGTGTGTGTGTGCCTGCTGCTGCCTCTGGGCAAACACCTCCAGAATGTCAAAGTACCCCGGGCTGCTGGGCGCACTAAGCAATGGCACCTTTCTATTAAGAAAGGTACACAATCGTTTTTCTCTCTCACACCCACAGACACACACACACACGCACACACGTAATAGACGCAAACACAAATTAATGTAATGCAAAGGGATTTATCTCACCTACACACATGCACACACACACACACACACGCCCACACACTCAAGGCAGTCAACCTTTGAGATGCACACACATGTACACGTGCACACACACACACACACACACACACACACACACACACACACACACACACACACACACACACACACACACACACACACACACACACACAAAACCAACTTCTTATATGGAAATTCTGATAGCCGCAGACAGTAAGCGAGTGCTCTGGCCTCTTGTGTTCTTTTTAAAGCCTCTCTCTTTGCACTAGGTCCCTCGGGTCCAACAGGCTCCATTACTTTTGTTTCGCCAACAGCTGCTGTGCAGAGTATTAACAACAGCTCCTCCTTAGGACAGATGCGGTGAGCACAAGGGAATATCTAAGCCAAGCCAAATAACAGAGCATTAAATAACTGTTTAATGCTCAGTTATGCTTCCTAAATTGTCTGTTTTCATCCCATGATCAAAAGCAACGCTCTCCAATGAATGTCAAGTGAGAAACTGCACAACAAGATACAAACACATGTGGGATTCTACAATAGCAGGCTAATACAAATTCATCATACTAATCAGCATAAGACGATCAATTAGGAAAATCAATTATCCATCCTCTCGGCTCAGACAGGATTCGAGGAGAAATACATTGATCCTAAACTGAACATGTGACTCATTATCAACTCAGGCCTCAAGGTAGCCTCATACTCCAGGGAATATGTCCATAATAAAGTTTGCCCACAAGGATCCTGTGGGTTAAATATAACAAACACTGACCAGATCAGGAGAGAGAGAGAGAGAGAGAGAGAGAGAGAGAGAGAGAGAGAGAGAGAGAGAGAGAGAGAGAGAGAGAGAGAGAGAGAGAGAGAGAGAGAAAGAGAAAGCCACGGTTCAGATTTCAGAGGGGCTTCGGAGTCTATATTTGGAAGTCATTTGATTATGACACACAGACACACACACACACACACACAACTTATGTGTGGGTGACCGACGGCTGAGTTTTCCTTTGTCCACTGAAGCGATTTTAATAGAGCTTGCATTGCTCAGTCAAATGCGAGTCACAAATGGGAGGAGCCAGTTTACTACCTTGAGGTTACCACTGGAGTGGCAGCAGGCCTAGGTTGACAACAATAATTATTCATGTGGCACGGCAGCATTCACAAAAGGGTGTATTACAGCCGCTGTTAACAGTAAGAAAGATTTCTTCGAAAATAAATGTGTTAGTTAATAATGTAATTAGTGTGTACAGTACATAACAGAATACAGTATCTCACTCTAGCCCGGTCAAAGTCTCTGCGCCTTACGTCCACATTCAATCTAATACTCAAATTGGATTGCAACTGATATTACACTACTTAGCATACAGTACGTTCTTGTAAAAGCCATGTGACAGCATTCAGTCCACTGCCAAGCAATGTTCCAATACTGTTAGAATAAACGTAATAAACATGTTTCAATTCATCATGCTGGCGGACACATCAATGGCAAAAAAACACAAATAAACACAAATAAACACAAATAAAGCATAAAGAAACTAAACATGAAAGTGACTGGCTTTTTGAGTCTGAGACAAGGGACAGCCAACAGGGAACGAAAATGCAATCATAGTCGTTAAACCAGAAAACTTGCCACAATCAGAATGCTGTGGATACTTTTTTTTTAACCTTTGCTCTGTTCTCCGTGGACACAATAATATAAAAAACAAAATGACTTTTCAGACACTCAAAGAGATGAAGTGAATCAGACAAAGACAGGAGAGAGAGAGCGCCAGTCGTCTTACCTTGCCGGGAGGTTGCACCAAAGTCGTCCTGTAAGTGTCTCTCTTGGTTCCGCTCCGGAGCGCGGCAGCTAGGCATCCTCTCCATAACCACGGCTGGCTGCGCGATCACCAGCGCGGCACCCAAGCACGGCACAGCGCATGCTGCAGAGCAGAGTGTGGTGGTGGTGGTGGTGGTGGTGGTGATGGCTGTGGTGCTCGTGAAGCCGTCAGCGAACTCAGGGCAGCCTGAGCGGTGAGCTCTCCCTCTATCTCTCCCTTTATCTCCCTCTCTCTTTCACATACTCCCTCTGTCCCTCCTAAAGAGTCCTTCCCTCATTCTCTCACACATAAAGTCTCTCCCTCTCTCCCTGTCTCTCTCACAAACAGTCCCTCCCTCTCTCTCTCACACATAGTCTCTCCCTCTCTACCTCTCTCTCTTCCAAACAGTCCCTCTCGCTCTCTCTCACACATAAAGTCTCTCCCTCTCTCCCTGTCTCTCTCCCAAACAGTCCCTCCCTCTCTCTCTCACGCATAGTCTCTCCCTCTCTACCTCTCTCTCTTCCAAACAGTCCCTCTCTCTCTCTCTCTCTCTCACACATACAGTCTCTCCCTCTCTACCAAACAGTCCCTCCCTTTCTATCACACACATACAGTCTCTCCCTCTCACTCCCAAACAGTCCCTCCCTCTCTCTCTCCCAAACAGTTCCTCCCTCTCTCTCTCACATACAGTCTCTCCCTCCCGCTCCCTCTCTTATATACAGTACGGCTCCAGGAGAGGCAGTGGATGGTGGGCTTGAGGCAGGACAGAGACCCAGACAGACAAGCTGCTACCTTGTGTTCATAGGCTGCTCTATCTCTCTCTCTCCTTTCTCTCTGTTACCATTATTCCCATCTCTCCTTAAATGCAACATTTATATATTTGCGGGCATATCATCCTCGCCATGGGAAGCACAAAGAAAACGCCTTTCATGGGGTCTTAATGTTCTCGATCACTAAATTGTATTAAGCCAAAAGGATCACAAGATCCCTTAGGTAATGTCAATGCTCCTTTGTGCCACTCACACCCCCAATGGCCCGATGGTCCATACACAGAACCACTTGACCGCTGAGTGATTTATGAACAGTATAAAAGGGACACGAGTCCCCAATCACTGGAAAAGCCCTCGAACCGTGTGCAAGATCAAGGCGTGAGCTAGCAGTGGAGGAGCTGTATGGTGTTGGAGATAATGGATGCGTCGGGGGTGCTTAACTGGAGATCTTGTGGGGCAGGTGGTGCTGGTGGTGCTGGTGGTGGTGGGAGGGGGTTGCTGGGGAAGTGTTCTGTCATGGTAGTGTTAGTGAAAGCAAAATGAAATGAAATGAAATGAAATGTTTTTTGTAATTTTCAAAACAAACAGCAAAGGACCATTTTGGTTTTAAAATTGGAGCGTTTACATAGACGCGAGGTCGTGGGGAACAAAACAACAATACTGTAATCGAAGATGTCAGCACCTAAGTCATCCCATCCCCCATGCCTATCTATCATTCCTTACCTCCTCAATGTCTGCTATGTGGTACAATGTCTTTGTCTCCAACATCGAGGACTGAGAGACAGAGAGACGCTCTACTGGAGCACGCCTCTGTCAGAAGGTAGAACAGCGGCGCAGGAGAACCATGGCTGGATCTAATGGAGATTAGAGGGTCAAATGCTCAATTCTAGAAAAAGGTTTGTAATGCACAGCGGGGGGCATGTGTTAATTGACTCCTGGAGTACCTTTTGATGTTCATCTCTACCTATCATAGGGCTTCTTCAACGTGTCTGTCTGGGCAGATGTTGTTGGATATGGGCTTGCGTTCCAGGACCAATTGCTACAGAGTGGTAATTCATTGTTTAGATGGTTTTTTTTAATTGTTTCACATCAAATATAAAATAGATGCCATGCATACAGGTTTCTAGTCAAGATTAATTTGAAACCCCTTTCCTAAAAGTTACTTGGAAAGCCCTGTATGCCCTCCTCAGGGAATCTTAAAGGCTACATCAAATAAACAACACTGAACTAATGAGACACAGATTGAGGACAATATTATACATCAGTTCATATTATCCACAGTGCAGACTGTGACTTCTGACTTACGTCCACACCATATTTCAACAGGAGATATTTAAAACAACAAACCATCATTACGGTTGTGAACCCATAGCCAAGAGAGTGCATCACTCAGAGCTGTGAGTACCTGGACCTTTGAACCACAGAGGTTCAAGACATTCAGTCTGACAGCGGATAAGGTCTGTCCATGTTACTTAATGATTTGAAGTCATCACGCAGTAACAAACTCTGTGGCTCTGCGGTGGATCAGGAGGCACTGTGTCTTCTATGCCACAGGAAGGTGAGGAAAGTGCTTTGTTGTTGCCTGAAAAGTGGGCGTGGATTAGAGGGGACTTCATTATCCTACACATATCCTACACATGTCGATGCATGACCTTGAAGTCACATGGAACCATAGATGTTGTGTCTTTTAAAATGTATCTGTATATATATCTTTGAGATTTATGATTTCTTTTCATCTCCACCCTCGGGCTCCTCCTACGCATTTGTTGGCCCTGGTGGTCCTAGATTGGGAATAAACAGGAGCTGCCTAATTGTAAAGAGCTGGACGAGGGTCCTAGAATAGGATATATGAAGGTGATGTGATGTCCCGGGCTGAGTGGGGCGTCTTAAATAGTTAACGGGAAAGAGTGACCTTTGGCTTATAGAGTGGCAGTGACAGTGATCAAATCATGCAGAGATAAGGGCATTGGTAACGAATACACTGTCTAGGTTGCTGTAGGAGCCGGCGAGCTGAGATGTTTAGTTTTGGGCTCCGTGTGGAACGCACTGGATGCAATGATGTTTGAAGTTCTGAGTCAAAAGTAACGTGATGAAAAATTGCATAACTTCAATAACAACAAGGACTGCAAGCGGTCCCCTGAGGTATCACAGCCCACGCATCGCCTTTCGCAGCGGCCGTCACTTTTCAAGTGAATCATGGGTGTCGTCATTACCCCCAGACAGCATCTATACCTCCGTCGGGGGCGGGTCTTTGCTCCCAAAAACACACATGAGCACAGACGCCATACCACATGTGTGATTTCCTTCCACCTACTGGCGAGGTGGTGCATTACACTTAAGAGCGATAACTGTAATTGACACTGGAACGTCAAGGAATGAGATATCAATACAAAGCCTTTTACACATTATGAGGGAAGGTGTCCTCCAGGTTTAACTCTGAGTATGGCACATCACGAAATTGTGGGTAATTTGGAGTTTTGGTTGATTCTGAGAACACTTTAAGTTTTCCCAAAATGTCACTGTACAGAAAAAAAACCCTGACGGACATTATGGGTCCAAGAGGCAAAAATGTTCAGTATACAAAATAAGTCATGTACACCAAGTTTCTGAATTTGAAATCCATTGAGGCGGACGTGCCGATCATTTAACTTTGACTGAATTGTAGCACCCATGGGAATTTCGTCAGCAAACTCAGTGGAGACCTGCTCTTTCCGGATGCAGATGCCGAGATATTTTAAAACTCTTTAACATTCCACCGCTGAGATATGGGCGCTCCCAAATAAAACTAATACCTAAATCATACAATAACACAAGGTATACAGATATTCACAAATACACTGTGAATACTGAATTATAATGATAATATGTGTGTGTGGGCACAGGGAGGGGGGGTATGACGTCTCAGCCACTACTATTACATGCTAGGCCTGATACATCAGTAGACACAAGACCCTGGACAATCTCTTTTGAGAAAAGTGAAAATTGGGAGGAGCGGCGGTGGACTCGTAAACCTAACAATCTGCGCCAAACAAGCCAGAATACCTATTCAGGCTTACCTATTTGCCTGTAAGGAATATTGACCGATTTTCTGCCTACAATCACAGCAAACAATACAGACTAAGATTAATCTACATTGATTGGCCACTGTCACCACAATATCTGCTTGACAGAACATATTGATCTACACCAATTGTTAGTGTATGCCGCTGGCTGCATTCAGCTTTTGACATGCGTCACTCAAGTTTTTCTTTTGTCCCTTCCTCGTTTTCCTTCTCACAATGGGACTTATGTAACGTGACGGTGTGATGCCTAATGGTTGGTTGAGCAAGGCAATGCAATATTGTTGTTAAGGATTGCAGATAAGGACCCAGGTGCAGACAGAAACAATTGGAAAAAAAAATTATTCCTTTTCTTCAAAAACAATGGGCAGACTGGTCAAAAGTCAAACTAAAGAGTCAAAAATCGAACACACAAAAGATCAAGGCAAAGTTCCATCACAAAAAGGAAAAAATCCAAAACAGAAAATCACGAGGCAGAGAATCCAAAGTCTTCTGGCAGAGCAAAAACAGGCAGAGTACCTCAGCAAACTTTGTGGTACGATCTGACAAAGCCTAATTGGTGGGCTGAAATTAAATAACAGGGAGGGAAAGCAAATCATTGGCAGGGAGAAAACAAGGGATAGGGGAAACTCAATCAGGATAACAACCAGCTAATGAGCAGGTGTGGCCAGGGAGTGGCACCAGGCAGGTGAGGGCGGGGTTCAGGACAAAAACAAAAAGCACATGGCAAATGGAAACAAATTCATTCAATGCCACAGAAGACCAGCAGGGCGGGCAGAGTCCATACACGATACTAACAATTGTCCTATTTCTGCAAGCAATTATCTGCCTTATTTCTGTGTTATAGTGACTATGACAGACATTGGCGACAGCCAGGAGATATTAATGAAGATAATGGATATGAGCACCAAATAATTGATTATGTTACAGAGCACTTCATTAGAGAGAGCTGTAAAAATGATAAAGAGCTGTTATTTACCACAATAGGAATATGATAAAGCCACTTTTAATTGCTGCATTTTAACCTGCACTACATACAATTTCTAGTAATCTCTAGCAATCTCTAGTAGCATTGCAATGTCTTCATTCAGAGGCGTCTACATTTTCAGATGACAGCAACTGTTGTCAAAACTGTCAACCGTGGACCAGAGTAAACTGATTTATAAGGAGAAATTCCCTGGATGGATTAATTCGTGAATGGCCTCGTTTTATACCTGAGAAAATTTCTAGTTCTGATTTTTTATGGAATAATGAGCTGCAGTAGAAAAGTTACAAAGTGAAAGTTTCGTATCTGTAGATATACCGGTATAGCACAGTAGGAAACACAAATGTCCGTTAACCATGTCCGTATTCTGGAAATATTTTCATCCGGTGTTTTCAAATACTGACTTCATTCAGCATTATGGCCGAATACCCCTGGAGCCTAAGCCTTATCTGTAATTTGTAATAAAGTTAACTTTAACACATCTACCAGTGTCCGACACATTAGAGGGCTTCAGATCTCTTCCTACTGATGAATTACGGAGGCCTGGCGCCAGCCCCAATGGGCCCCTGATCACACGGGAGCCTTGGCCCTCCGGGCCGTAATGTGTCATGCACTGAGAGCATGACACGAGCTAAACATTTGTGGACCGCTGACACCTGGATATGATATTATCCTGTCAGTGGTTGAATTGTTTTCACTCAAAGAATGATGTTACATATATAAGTATTTAAACGGATTTGAAAAATAGCGGATAAACATCCTTTTTCCTTTGATGGCATATTTTGCTATGTTTTAGCTGTGGTTAGGCTCCTGCCATCTACCATTGACTTTTCGTTTTGCACCGACCCCGGGTCAAGACCAGACTGGTCCCATAGCCGGGTTGCTATCAAGGAGGCTTGATAAGCTGTGAGTGTCGGTTTGAATCAAATCCCTCGGAAACAGGCCTTATCAATCCAGCACCACTGAAACAAATTATTCACGACTAATTAAGCTCAACAAGTTAGCACAGGAAGGACACGAGATGACCTTCAGCTTGAGTAAACAGCTGCAGTATACGCAGAGGAGCAGGCCGAGCAAAACACAAACAAATCTGCTCATAGATTCTATTCCATGGAAGCATTTGTCGACATTCTCCTTCTCTCGCTCCCTTGTGTTTTGCAAACCTTTTCATCTATATTAGGCAAATATCTGCAGATTGACATTGCTATAAAGAATATCTTCCTTGGGCCTTAGTTCATTCAACCACATGCATCGTATACAGAGAGGAAACATTTGACATGAGACGATTAACGCAAAACTCAAAACGCGAAAGGATCAGACTGATGATAGATTATTACATCACGTGGCCAACCTGCTCATGTAATTCTGCTTGCACTTTTATCGGATTCTTACCTAACAAAGTAGAAGCAGTATGGTGCCTCAGCAGATGCAACACCGATGAGATGAAGTAATCCAACTGAGCTTCAATTCAGTTAGAACCAAAGCAAATAGTTAGCACAAATACACCATTTTATAATACTCCTACTACAGCAGAGCAATGGACAGATATTTAGAGTAGACAGGAAGAAATATCATCATGGTGTGTGTGTGTGTGTGTGTGTGTGTGTGTGTGTGTGTGTGTGTGTGTGTGTGTGTGTGCATTGATCTGTGTGTGCGTGTGCATATGTGTTGATTTGTGCAATCAAAGTGGGAGAAAATAAAAAGCTGAAAGGCCTCCATTATGATGAAACCTTATCTGTCGGGCCCGTGATTATCTTTGAAAATGCATGTGAAGCTTGTGCTTTGGTGTGCTTTGGTGCAGGAGGCATGTGAAAGGTCAGATGAAACCCTATCATTACAATTAGGATGGTTAAGCAAGGCACTCAAGATCAATGTTGGTGACATCAGCATATCTGGGAGACTGCTTTTTATCTCATTGTTTCTGTGGTTATGACAAATGCAAAAATATGTCCTGGGGAATCACAGTGTGCTTTCCTTCTCTGCTGACAGGGACACATCTTTGTTAAGTGATTCTATTATAATGTCACGGTAGATTCACCGCCACTAAAACGATTGCTTTGGCAGTGTTGTAGTTCTGTAAAGAAACAGAACTGTATAAACCGTTCCATTGGCACAATACAAACATCTGAACTAACCCTGTGTTTCAATCAAAGGAATATAAAGGATGAGGAAGGAACACAATCGAGAAGTAACGCATCATTTAAAACTCTGAAACCAAATACTGAACTAATGTAGAACAACATCACTGATATAAACATTTGGATACCAAATCGTCCAAATGCAGATTGTTCCGTCACAATTGCTAACAGTGAGCATATTCATTTGATATTTTTTGAGCTGCTTGGGGTACATAACATTATTGGACATATTTCCTGCATTCATTCATGAACAATGAGTTGCAACAAGTGAATAATATCCGCATGCTCTCGCTTTAGTTTGTCTGGATTGAAAATATATTTTTCTGCCATTAATTTTCACTGCATGATCTGTGTTATGATGTGTGTTTGTTACTGAAGACAGCAAGTGAAAGGTCATCCATTCACTTGGTCCCATGTTATCATAAGGAACCCTAGGTACTCTCCTGTGGTAATCCCCTTTGCTTTTGTATGATCAATTCCAACATTGTTTCAGCCTTATCTCATTATCTCTACCGGTGGTGTTCACACTACATGGGCATGGCATTGACAGACTGGGAGCGGATGTTGTGCTTCAGGACAGAGTTTGAATCCGTCACAGCAGTGAGTAAAGTTCAGCCTTGCAAGAAATTGTACCCAACACATCGGTTTGCCCCTTCTTTCACGTACATATTGGAATCATGAACTTTCACGCTGGAGATTTGGATGGAATAGACGGATCATCTACATCACCGCCCCAGCCTCCACCTGCTTTGGTTCTTCTCTGCATTGTAGGTAACCTACACAATGGGTTGAGATATTGAATACTCAGTATGGCAGTGTTAAGAATATTGATATTGTTTGTTGTTACCAGTATATTGAACATGGTAAGTAAAATAGAAACCTATAATGAATGTGTGTGTGTTCAGGTTAATAAATGGTAGAAGTCAGGGGCGGAGTGGCCGTCGGGACGATCTGGAGTTTTCCCGGTCGGCCGGTCGGCCACCATTTAGTGTGAGCGGCCGCGAGACATGTGTAAGACGTGTAAGACGACCCTACAACCGCGATCGCAATAGCGATCCCCCCGTCAACAATCGCGATCGCTACCCCCCCCCCCCCCCCCCCCCCCCCGCCAACAATCGCGATCGCCACGCGACTGGGCTGGTGGTGCGCTGGTGGTGGGCTGGGCTGGGCCGGTCAGAATTCTCCCGGTGGCTTTTAGTGCCCCACTCCGCCCCTGGTAGAAGTGTTCAGAGTTCACCTAAAAAGGTAAATCTGAAAAGCCTCCCCCCTTACCCACACCACAACCCTCTTACACACTAGGGTCCTATCTTGCACCCAGCGCAATTTACTTTCTACACATTTACTTTCTACACTTTCTACATATATTTTTCTATATATACATATATATGTGTGTGTGTGTGTGTGTGTGTGTGTGTGTGTGTGTGTCTAAAATTGCCCTGCGTTTTCCCATAAAGGTAGCAGTTTCTGCTGTACACACACACACACACACACACACACACACACACACCAGAAATGTGATGATAGAGACATTAGCATACCTTCACATTAGCATAAAGTATCATATTATCATGTATTCATTTTTTGGATGTTTTTAAAAAGAGATAATTCAACACTCGACCAACGTCAGACTGGGCTGAATACAGACGCATACCATTATAACCAAAGTGCATGAGTTTAAGTGCAGTGGGCTTGAGCTGTTCAGAGAAATCTATCGCTTTTATTATGCTTTGGGGTGAAACAACTTGTGTGTTATGCTTATAAACAAACCTGAAAGTAAACAGATTCTCATTCGCTTTCTAAAATGTAGCACTTGATTCAGTTTTCTTATTTGATAAATGTTATGGACTCAGATGATTCTTGCCATTTCTGTGTTGTATCTTCATGGTTGAATGCACTTCTTGTAAGTCACTTTGGATAAAACTGTCTGCTTAATATGTGTAAAGTAGTGAAAAAATAAAGTGATAACTGTAAATAGACATCCAAGTAGAAGTTGATTGGATGGCCACTAGCCTACTTTATTTTATCAAGGCATAGGACCACCATTCAGTGGTAAGTCGACTGCAGACCTCGGCCAACAGAAATCAGTGCATATTTCTTCAGATTGTTGCTGCCATTTGACTCCTGGGTATGTTCACTATGCACCGAATGTGTGGTTCTAGTGAACCCCCCCAGGGCTTAAACGGCAGCAAGGCCTCTGCTCAACCCCCCCCGTACAGTGTGTGACAACCACGGGCATTCAAAACCCTCTCATAAATTTATGAACTGGGATAATGTGCTTTCAGGCCCTGCACTATTTCCATCCAGATGAAAGCAGCCTGTCTGCTCTGCGGTCACCGTTTGTGGCTACTGATGCGGAAAGAGGTGACAGGGAGCAAAACGGCGGGTGTTGGGTAACGATTTATGTTCTGTTAGCTAATGTCCTGTTTTCCCTCGTGGGATTGTGAGTCGTTGTAGGGTTGGAGGAGCAAGTCCCAGTGGCATGGGGATTCAGTTGTCAGTTGTGCTACGTAAAAAAATGTAAAGATAACGTGAACATTGTATTACACACAGTAGGCATTCTCTGTCTCTCCGTAATAAAATTGTGTTGTTAGTTATATTACATTCACAAGAATAGCTGCTAGGGAAAAATGCATTGGGTCACATGTGGATGGGAAATGCGAGAATAAAATCAAGCAGAATAGCTTCTCCTTGCTTTTCTGTTTAACACTGCCTGCTCAGTTTCTTTGTGTTAAAGGATCCTCAGTTATTTGAAATATACGATCATGATCAAATGTGCAGGAGAAAGGGACAGAATTGACTTGGCTGCGTCAGACTTAAAGAGTATATTTTTGATTTAAGCCGAATAGCGCTTAAGCAAGTATAAAACAACCTGAATAAAAGAATGAAAGAGGTGTATTCAACTTTTCTTTCTTTCTTTCTTTCATTTTTTTCATTATCTGCACTGAAATATTTGTTTATAAAAAATGTGCGTGTTTGTGATAAAAATAGAGGCCATGAGCTGATCTGATAATCTGCCATCTGTCTGAGTCTGTGACTCTCAAGGTGAGAGGGTAACCAAGATTATTTCATTAGAATTGCATGGGTAGCATTGTAAGAATTTTTTTTTTTAGTGTTATCCGATATATTGGTGATCTACGATAATGAGTGTACCATCAGTCATGTGTATCATAATATAGGCTAGCCTTAACCCAATTGATTATTCATGATGTTAGAGTGCATAAATAGCACATACCAGCCAGCATTCATAAAACTCCATTGGTTGTCAGTATCATGTCAGCATACTGTGTCTCCACATTTACATCCGTCACATTTTTGGCGTTATTACCTAAACAACAATAAACTATTGCGTACCCTAAAATTGAGAAATGAGGGAACAACCTACACCCATACCCTCTTTTGGGAGGATATTGACCGACCCCTGCCCTTCTCTGACTATGATGGCTTAATGTTCTTCCCTAACCTCTGAGAGCAGTGGGGAGACGAGACAACACAGAGGAAATCCCATTAGCGTACATCCTTATATGTTACACCTATGAATCAGCCCTTGGGTTCTTTTGCAGTGTAAATGTCAAGCAACTGTGAATAAACCTTGGAGGCATGGCTTTTAAGCCGATACCATAAGCGCCACTGGCACAGAGACAACGGTGTGAACAAACTGCTCTTATTTCCTTTCCCACCAACCAATTCACTGAAACTGGCCAGCATGAAATATGATTCTGAAATCAATATGTCTCGCTCGAGCAAATACATCAAAACAAGCCAAATGCCCCCACTCGGCATAGAGGCGTTACCGCAAAGCTGTAGAGAGAATTTCCTTCTCATCAGAAAGAACGTCAGTCAATGCCAACAACCCCCCTCATACCATCAACCCCCCTGCCTCTCCCCCCCCCCCCCCTCCCCCGACTGCTAAATTTACTTTGTGCAAGATAAACAAGATTAAAATAACGAAAAAGATGCACATAAACATAAAAAGACTTCATAAACAGACGTGTTTCGTCAGAGTGATACATTTAGCATACTTTTTTCCCACAATGTTGAAAAGGGTTAACATAGGCTGTATAGGCAACTATAATTTTTAGTATCTTTTATAATATTATTATAACCATTCCATGTGGTCGACCATGGTTTTAGATGCAATCAACTAACATTACAAAAAGGTTGTAACTTACAGATGGGAGACCACTACTGATCACATGTGCACACCAGTGGTGGCTGGTGGTTTTTAAAGTGAGGGAGGAAGGACTGCGCGCTTGGTTGCCATTGGCCTGCTTGCACTATTAGTGGCGTATGGTGGCATAAGTATGTGAGAATCAAGTTGTTTCAAGGTGTTTTGGTGAACTACAAAATAGCAGGGAGGGATAATTATGTGAATAAAATTTATACAAATCCACCAGTGGCAGCATTGTACTTTGAAAGCTGGTGGGCAGCATGTCTTGGACTAGGGCAGAAGGAAAGGATGCAAAGCCAATTAGTCAAATCAGGCCTACTGTTGATTTGTAAAACTATTTTTGCCCTCAATGACTGAAGCTATTGGTTGTAATTTGGCTATGTTTATTTTCAGCTACAATTGTTTTAAGAAAAATGAAGACACAAGACCAAAAGTGATGCCATTTAAAATGCATCATGCTCTGAATCATTCACTAACATTCTTTCCACAATATTAAACAGAACGGTCAGAGTAACAAACAATTAAAAGAACAACAAGAACATAATTTCACAACTATTGACATGGGCTGTAAACCTAACATTGTTTGAGGCAAATGTGGATGTTAATGGATATTTCAGAATGTTGGTCATGGTGTTAAGCCAAATAAGATTGAGGGATTTATAGATCAAGTCAATCCTCCTCGCTGTTTATGTTGCAAAGATATCAGTGACCGGCAGGTCATACCAAACAGGATAGTAACGGGAAAGTGATTACAGAATAACGGCGAGTGTAACTCCACGTTTTTGCCACCCTTTCAGGCAGCTTGGTAACCCAACGGTGGAGTACCGAAAAATAGGTAGACTCAGCGCGTTTATTTCGGCTGACTTGCCGCACTGTACCACAACGAACAGTAGCGCACCGCTCGGTGGAAACAAGGCATACGAGCGGGTTTGTTGGTTCTCGTAGCCTAGAGAGTAGAGACTTGAGGGGATAAACCCTCCCTCCACAGCCAGGCTCCTGCTTATTGGTTCATAGCGCAGTGAGGGCTCCAGCTTATTGGTTCATAGCGCAGCCAGGGCTCCAGCCTATTCGTGAATAGACGTTGATGCGATTCAGATCCCTTAGCTAGTCCCACCCACTCAGAGGAGGACTTTCCTCCTCTCGCCCATTGATTCCCATGTAACTCACCAGCCGCCAGTAGTTCCCGAGAATGAAAATAAAAATTAATGTGAGTCAATGGAGGCTGAGGGAGGAACGTCCTCCCCGAAGTAATATCCAATAGTTGATAGGGGGTGCTAATGTCCTTTTACCCAAGGAAACGAACATTACACGTACAAAGGCATTAAAGTAGTCATATTTAAGGGCATTAATTCATTACAGTAGTCTGGGCAATCTAGAATTTTTATTCTCAACAATATTAAGGAGGATCTTCCTCCCTCTGCTCACTGGAGAAGCCGCCACTGCACACAGACACACGTATAATGCACACACATACACCAAGGCGCAACTTTACTTTCACTCTTTCTGACAAAATATTATGAGGATAAAGTTGCCGAGAGCCAAAACTTGCAGATGAAGTGAATAGTTGTTGAACATGCTTCACACCTGGACAACAGAAGAGGGCCTTTCACGGCTGCACTATCAAAGTGCTTTCTTCTCACAGATGAGTTACAGAAGAAGCTGGTGATGAAATCAAAGGGCTGGGCTTCAACTGAATGTCCAGTGTGTGTGTGTGTGTGTGTGTGTGTGTGTGTGTGTGTGTGTGTATGTGTGAGATAATGTGACAGAGGGAGAGAGAGAGAGAGAGAGAGAGAGAGAGAGAGAGAGAGAGAGAGAGAGAGAGAGAGAGAGAGAGAGAGAGAGAGAGAGAGAGAGACACACAGAGACACACAGAGAGAGAGAGGAGTTTCTGTCTGTGTTCTGTCAGTGGCTTGAGAAAAACATCTTGAGAGAGCAGTCCAAAGCCTATCAATGCATTATATGTTCACAATAAAAACATGACAGTGTATTACGTTCAAATGTATGACATTCAAATTAAATCCTGGAGCAATCTATTTGTTTAATGATACATTTTAAACAAATATGAAACGAGTATGAATATCACAGCAGAATTTAGGCAATGATTATGGTTAAATAATTGTTTTACCACGTCATTATATTACATCAATTTAGCTGATGTTTTTATCCAAAGCAACTTACAATAACTGCATTCAACCATGAAGATACTACCCAGAAATGAAAAGAATCATGCAGGAAAATTAAGTTGATAAAATAATTGTGATTATTTTTTAACAGTGACATGTTTTCTATTTGTTTCTTGTTGATGAACCAACCAAATCAATTCAGCAGCACTGCTTCCCAAGCTCAATTATTAATTTCATTGCCAAAATGTTGCATGCCAAAAAGAAATGAATGAATAATTGGACTTGGGAGACATTCAGCTTTCCGAATATTGATTGTGTAGAGGGCTTCAAGTGCACACTGTCCAGCATGTTGTCAAAGTGCCCTTCACATTGTTCATGCTCTTTTATTTAGTGCCTTGGATTGAGCTTACCACATAATAAGTCATCCAGATAATGCACAAAGCAGATGCACAAGGACACGGATAATGGGCATATTACAATCGGGAAAATATGAAGAAATAATACAATTTAAGGAACGTAATAACTGATTTGGAGAAGATGTGTTTTGCATTGTGTACAACTCAAAGAACTTATTTGATAAATTCACCTATCAGGAACGACTGCTTATTGGGATAGCTACATTCTTCGTTCTCTGGTATAACCTTACCTTGACCTTTCGACATGAAATAACTAGCATCTCTAGCTGTGTTCATGGCAATGTCAGGTAATCTTTCCTGGAATGCCTTATGGTGAAATCGTTGAGTGCCGCGATGTAAGGTTGTGAGGGCAGTTGCTATGATCAATAGGCCAGTTGTATGCCATGGCCCACAATGCCCTAGAAGAGTAAAGGTCAAGAGATTTCACAGTATCTACACTGTCGGTTCCCATCAGACGACGTTCAAGGTGGCTTTTATTAGAGCATCGTTTAATGTCGCCTAGCATTTGAAGTATTTGTACGCCATGATGGTTGTGGGGAGCGGCAAGCAGAATGTTTCACATTCTAAAGCGATCAATACATTCTGCTGATAACCAAGTCACTGGGTGGTCGTGTGACATATAGAGCGGAAGAGACACCCGCGGAGGTGGACGTGGAGCAGTGACTTTTACATTGACCTAGGCAGACAGAAGACTCCGGCGTGGACGCACAATGTGCACTACAATCATGTATATCAGGCGACTTGTTGATGGTTGACTGACGACGGCCATAATAATAAAGATCTGGTCTGGTAGTACGATGATACAATGACAACATGAAGATGATGCGTCCTAGGAGAGACTGTGAAATACCTCATCACACCTCTAAGACCCATACTTTCATCCTCACTTGATGGTAATGAAAGTCCTTGAGACGATCTCAGCGATGAATCCAAAGAGAGAATTAGAAATGGAATTAGAATTAGAAAATATACTTAATTTCAAAGGCCGTTAATTATACATCATTGCAAACCAAATTATATTCTGTATAATTATTTGGTTTCCATTCACTCTCTCAATTCATGATGTCAATGAATGTCTAGTCTATAATCATACTGAGTGTGAGTGCTGCCTTGCAAGCACCACATCTATACGTGAGTTAATTCTCTCTATGTTAAACATTCAACATCCACATTGCACATAGACTACACAAACCAATTCCAACAATTAACACTCAGACTTTGCATATAACATACTCACACTTTACTGTCATACATGGTTTTGCTCATTGTAAATACAAACATGTTTTGTTAGGCCTTGTACGGTTTTGTATGTTATGTATATTTTTTATTCTTTATTATTTTTTAAGTTATTGTTATAACTTTATTTTATAACAATAACATTATTTCAATAATTATAACTATAAGATAAAGTGTTTTTCTTCCTCCCCTCAAATATCACTTTTTGGTTTAAACTACTAGAATATAGTTTGTTTATTTTATACATTTTATGTACTTGAATTATTATTGCACTTTTTGGGTTCATCTTCATTTGAGAATGCACTTATTGTAAGTTGCTTTGGAAAAAAGTATCAGCTAAATAAATGTAATGTATTAATTATTATATATAGGTTCCCTTGTGTCATTTAAGGGAGGTTTGTTCAGAAACTGTATTTCACTATGATACTAGATTTGGAACATCAATGAACACCACTAACCACTCAGTGAGTTGCACATTTCTGAAAACGAACATTAAGGGTTGTTTTAAGGACAGGTTTGTGAATGCCCATAGCCAGCCATTCTGAAGCAGGCAGGGACGATTCTAAATGAGCCAAATACCCGAGACAGGACCAATAGTCAAAATTTCAGTGTCAACCACTCTATTTCCTCCTAGACAAACCAGAAAGGGGGCTCAATGTTCAAAATACCGGAATTGTCCTTTAACTAAGGGCCAATGTCCACATAACAGGGTTTTTTAGTGCCAGCCTCCTACCAAGGAAGAGAGAGCATAAATCTAAAGCATGAGGCCACCTTGAGAAAAAAAACATTCCTGGGGCTTTTGTCATGGAAATCCGTATGCTCTTCATGTTTCTTATATTTCTTGCATGTGTGCTTCCTTGTGTTTTGTCATCTATCCACTTGGCGAGAACGCATTGGAGCTCTGTTCTATAGTCTGCTGACCCGTTGGGGGACATGGAGTGCCGCTGGCTTTTACTCTGCTGACCAGTACTCTGCTGGACGTGAAGCAGAGGTGATGAAGCTGTATCACCATCCTCCCTTGAACCCATGACATCATTCTGGGGAGGGGTGAACCTGAGTTCAAAGGCTCTGTGAGACTGTGATTGGGGGCGCCCCGGTGGTTCACTGGGTAGAGTACCATTATGGCTCAGTCCTTACTGCAGCGACCCGGGTTTGATTCCTGCCCATGGTCCTTTATATTGCATGTCCCCCCTCTCTCCCATACCTTCCTGTCTAACTCTTCATGAATAAAGCATAAAATAAATGCAAAAATAAATCTTAAAAATGATTTTATTGGTCTCACTCTGCTAGAGAGGAGACTGGTGCAAGCATACATTAAATCATTATTTTCAAACTATTGTGTGCTTGATTTGCATTTAGACGTCTCATCCGCTTAAAGACGCAATATCTCATAAAGGAATTGCCATGAAAACTTCTGGTTGAAAATATCTGAACCTTGCCGAAAGGCGCTGGTGTCGTCAATGCCGCTCCTTTCCAGGCAACCAATCATAAATCTGATGTGGAGGGACTTACCGTTGAAAAGAAAATGGAAGAGAAACTTTTTCTTGCCGTGTCAGTCTATTGCTGTGTCCAGACTTTATCATAGCACGTAACACATAACACATCCTCCTGGCTCTGGGGTCATGATGAACAGGGACATCACCATACAAATATAGAGTAAATCAAATAAAAAGTGAACTAAGTTTATCATACAATGGCGGTCGGAGCGATGCCATGTTGTCGTAGAAACCACACCCGCCGGCAGCTTTTTTTTCCCCTCACCGCACAAGCTCTTCATCCCAGCCCCCTGTCTGTGCTGTTCTACCAGAGAAAAACACTAAGTGGACATTGGCCCTAATGGTCTTTTACTAGTGGTCAACCAAGGTTATGGTAATGTTAATACCTCTCTCTCTCTCTAGTATTTTTTTTTATTTACCAGTCAATAATCCATCTGTCCATTCTGCCATCCTCTATTTCACCTACCAAATAGAGTGTCATAAAGGAAGGAAGATGAGCAGACCCCCTATCGACTGGTGCTTAAGCCTCTCCCAGATCAATAAACCCTGCATCCTGTCACAGAGAGTGGATCTGTGACACAGAACCGTTTTGCCTCTGCCTATTTGGATGATAATGTCCACCACAGCAAAACCTTGAGTGAAAACCCTGAGCATGTGGGAGTGATCCTTGACTGTCTCCAGTCAGCCGGCCTGGCGATCAACCCTTCAAAGTGGGCTTTTGCCAAACAGAGATAAGAACAAGGATCCCCAAACAGTGTCAGTGGATGGAGGAGGGGGAGCAGGCTGTTCATGAAATCCAACCAGCGCTCAGCAGGAACCATGTCCTGCAAAGCCCTGGATTTGAGCAGGACCTTACATTGCAAACGGATGCCTCTGAGTGCGTACCGGTTGATGTTCTTCCCTGGGGGGGTGGGGGGGTGTACAGATGATGTCCCGTTAGCCTGAGGCTTTTCCCTGGGAGGCTCTATATCCCACTGTGGAGAAGCAGCATGTGGCAAGTCTGTGGGTAACATAATCCTTAAAAAACCTCTTCACTTGGAAGGCAGCTCACGCTCAAAACAGAACACAAGGCCCTGAAGTGGAGGGAACAGGTGAAGGTAACCAACAGCAGAATTACTCACTACCTGGTCATGCAGCCCTTCAAGTTCGCTATTCACCACAGGATAGAACGATATTATGGCTGACATTATGTTTCAATCTGAAAGAAGTGACTCAAGATGTGGGGGCAGATTTGACAGTCGCAATTATTCCAGGTGACTTTACTTTAACGGTTTGCAGCATTGTTACTTCTATACAAGTTATGTCCATGATTGACGCAATTGCTCTCTTCCCATGTTTCCTCAAGTGAGGAGAGGACTTCATGGAACACTGGCTAACTTAATGATTTAAACGGAGCATCTGTTAGCTAATATTGGCTTAGTGTATTGCATACAATTATAGCATAATTATTGCATACATTAAACAATCAAGTTCAATACAACTTGATTATTGATGAAGTTCTCAGTGCGATCCACAAGACACACACAACACAATTCCAATGAATTTTTACCTTGGAGCATTGTTTACATAACAAGGAAGTAGGAAACAGCGATGAGGCAAGATGCTGTGATTGTTGATTTATGATGGATCCCAACCTATTAAAGCAGGCTCAGACACGTAACACAACTCAGATCTTGGGCTTCAGACGTTCGTCAGTATGGATGGACATGCATGCCCTTGCTCATATTCAGTATACATGGTGGATGAATGGATAATGCGAGTGTATTGGGCGAATAGGGCACAACAATAACTCGAGAACAATTGATTTGATTCAGTTTCCTTCTATTGGTTCAAATTTACTGTAATGCTGTCCTTCGTTCTGTTCACAATGCTTGGTCACGTGGTTAATTAATTACTTAAAGTACTTAATTACAAATTAAAGGGGTGGGCATATAAAAAATACACACAATTCTGGGTCTGTTTCTTTTTGTAAGAAGCTGATTAATGCATGAATGGAATACGAGGCTACCCCCCCCTCCCCCCCCCTATTTATTCATTATTTAGGTGATCCCGAAGCGATGACCTGTTTCTATGCTATGCATTGCTAAGTGAGGAAGAGACAGATAACAGGCACACATCCCCCGAGTGATGTACGCATGCTTCCAGGAAAGAAGGCAACATGGAGGAGGGGAGGAGGCAACAGAGAGGAGAGAGAGACAAAGATAAAAATACATTCCAACACACATGGACGGGCTGCAGGGTCAAGAACTGGGTGACCTCTCTTTGTGACACCCTGACACCCACGGTGGCTTGTCATCTGGAATGTTCCGGCCGTGCTCTGAATCGCCTCAGTGCCTTTCTTCGTGTCAAGGCAGAGTGGGAGAGAGCGTTCGATCCTCAGCTCGCCGTGCCGGTGGACCTCCACAACACCTCGAAGAACACGACCACGCATGTGGTTTATCCCTTTGGTGTAACTCTGTGATTCCAGACACTATTCATTATTGTTTGTGTTGATGAATGAATGACAATAGCCCCACCGAACAGAGACTCTGTGTCTACTCTTAACGAGACAACTTTTTTTTTTGCTTGTGAACACGTGTCGTGACTTTTATGCTTGTGTCTGCACAAGATGGTGCGTCACTTTGCCAGTGGATGAAATATGCAGGCGGCAGCAACAGTTCCAGTCAATCAATCAATTATTCTGCCTCCACTATCTCAGATAATCCCTCTTCTGCAAATTAACTGGGAGATCAAGCACCCTGCGTCACTCCTGGACGTTTGAAGTGCAGACCAAGGAGCCCACTGCCCCCCCCCCCCACCCCCCCTGTTTTCCACTGCAGGGTTGAAACTGAAAGACTAATTAAGAAAAGACGAAAAAAAGATTTATAATTCATTCTATCTGGTCCCTGCCTAAGAAATGTGTTGCAGTGAAACGGGCCTGTGATATGGGATCTGCTTAGAAAGTTTGCCTCATTTGACTGTGGTGTGGTCAAAAGTAGTAGTAAGCTTAATAGTAGTAGAAGTAGTCAGTAGAATAATAATTGAGTAGTCACTAATAGCCTGGCAAGATTTAGCTGTAAGACTGTAACAGTGATTTATGGCTATGCAAATATGAGGTTGACGTTTGGCTGTATATCAAAATAAAAACGACACACTAAATAATTAAAATGTTTTATGTGCATCACTTACAGATAATGAAAACAAATAAAGCATGAAGCAATTGAGCTAGCTGATCTCATGGTTGATGCCCGATGCGTGTGTGTCATTTTGCGAAAGATGTATGTGTCAGTGTGTAAACAAGACATCCACAGACATCATTAGCTCATATTCACTTTGAATATATGTTTTCTTTCAAAACAAAAGACACAAGAAAAAATGTATGCAATGTTTGTTTTGTATTTATCTTATCTGATATGTATGTACATATAGTGGACATATGTACTGTATGTATGTATGTGCATTCATGTACATACAGGCACACAGTCCCTGTATGCATAATCACATATAAGATAGGGTGCATGGGGGGAGAAGAAGATGTAAAACGGGCTCCCCAGGGCGGTTAGGGGACCACGCACCATCTCCCCGGCCCTGTCCTACTGCTGTTTGATGCATGCTGCCCTGCGGTGGGGAGCAGAGAGGCTGGCTGCTGCTGGGCCACAGGACCCGGTCGGCCGCCCTGACACTGATTAACACTGAGAGAGACACAGCCATGCGTCAACGCCGTCACAGAGGGAGAATACGCTGCCGCCCGAAAAACTGGTTATGTCATTCTAAGGGATGAGAGCTCTTCTTGCACTGTCTCCACTGAAACAGACAGCAAGCGATTCTTTTTCACACGCAGGCACATGCATGTCAACACACACACACACACACACACACACACACACACACACACACATACAGTACATGTGCACACACACACACACACACACATACAGTACATGTGCACACACACACACACACACACACACACACACACACACAGACACACACACACACACACACACACACACACACACACACACACACACACACACACACACACCCTGTTTGGCTTGTATTACTCTTCTGTCCATGACTAGCGGGGGGTTAACCTCCATGAATATTTCTATTAGATTAAATACATTTACAGGCAATTTATCATCTTGACTTGACAGTTTTCTATATCATCAATTATATAATATATACATCATTAGATTATATACTGTATGTATATATATAAAGGTGAACTCAGGTTTCTTTGCTTGACATTTACTTCACTTGACAGTAAATATTCCCCTGACAGAGGCAACTCAGAACAGGCATAGATTGGCGAACACAGAGCTACACAGACCGTCAACCACTCGCAAGCTTTGTGTTCGCAAATCTTGTCTGAAAGACAAGATGTCAACGGGTGAACTACTGATGGTATTGTGTGTATAAAATGTAAGTGGTTTAAAATGGCGATTTATTTTTTACCATGAGACATGCCCTTATCATTCCAAGTTTATAGCGTTTTGGTAGAATCGGCTAAAAACAGCCAACTTAAGTGTCTATTGGTGCTTTTTTGCTCCCAAACGAACATTCAAACTCGTTATCATACTAAACATATCCCAGATCCATTTTACACCGGATTTCCCCTTTAAGTGCATTCCTATCTCTTTCCCCTTCACATCGAAGAAAAATTGGAAATTCGGGAGGAGACCAGAATATGGAGGACAGAGACTTTCCTATCCCGCACCCTCCAAAAATAGTGTAAGCAACAACAATATCTGAAACAGCTAAAGCTATTCCCAACACACAACGCACATAGCTCCACCAGCATACGAGGGTTTCCAACCTTCCCGATTTGACCGGGAGTCTCCTGGGTATCCAAGCACATTTTCTTTTTCTTCTAGGTATTACTGAGCAAGATTATTATCATGCACGTTGCAATGCATTTCTCAAAACGCACGTGTTGGCATTGGTTGGGATGTAATTATGTGATTTCCCACCTAGAAACCGCTACAAAGACCTGACAACTCAGGGGGAGCCCGGCTCCGGCAAACGTCAGTTTTTTGATGAAGAAGAGAAAACAAATCTTGAGCTCAATCAAAGCTCAATCAGAGTTCAATCAAATGCAAGGCTCATAATCCTTAACGTAACCAAGGCAGGGAATGATCAATTATGATTTAACTACTTAAGACTATGACAAATCTGTCAAATCAGTTTTGGGACAAACAAGGCCTACATGACCGCTATTGCTTGCTTTGCAAGAAACAACCCCGAGCCCCCTGGCGCCCCAACAAAAAGCAAACTCTTGGAATGTAATCATGTCGAGTTGGCAGCCCTCTACACCCGAAGTGGCACACTTGCACCTCCTCAATGTCACTCATTTCCCCCAACTGTCGTACATATATAGGCATTTTTTTGTTTTTATTGTTGTTGATGCTCTCATACAATGCACACAAGTTAGGCTATAGTTGACCTTGTGTGCAGGCCAGTTGCCACATGTGTGCATGCGCATGTCAGATCTGGTTCCCATGTCAGCAACAGCACTGGGAAGCACTTGAGGCAGAAGAAATTGAATTCACATGCCCTTCGCCCTTCACATCATTCAGCGCTCCCTGTATTGTTTGTCACAATATCCTGCAAGAGTAATAGAAAATACACTATTGGCAGATGTACTATAGTTCTACATTCCTAAATTCCAATAATGTCTTGACGTTCATCAGTTTACTGGCACAAAGAGAACTGAATAGGAATAGAGAAATGACGAAAAAAAAACTTTCAAGAACTCTCTCAGCAGACGGGCTTCAGTGTCGTCAAGCAGACCCAGCTCCTCTGTGGGGGCATTGGCTCCACACCGCTCATCCATCATAGAGGCTTGGATACACAAACAGGGTTATCTCTGCAACTGCTTGCTCCAGACTGGGGACCGCGTGGAGTCGGGCCCTCCCATCACTGTCAGAGCAATAAAGAGCAGTGGTGGTGGTGGTGGGAGTTGATGAGGATGGAGGAGCGAAACGGCGACAATGACCGTGATAACAGATGTGTTGAGTCCTGTTCCATTGGATTTGTTCCAAGTCGCTCATCAGCATCTCTGAGCAGATGCTGACACCATCCTGCCAGCTGTTCTCTGCTTGTGCCGGAGACTAGCGGTATGTCGAAAACAGATTATCTTCTGAACTGTAATGCTTATTACTAATCAACAATCATTTAATTTAAAAAAGAAACAATAACCCAGAAGAAAAAAACACATATTCACAGTGGCAGAATGAACCGAAAATGCTGTAAATCTCCACCGTAAACAAAACAATCTGAACGTCTGTAGCTGGCATTGCAATAACGGTTTTGTAATGGCCGTTTGCGCTTGTGGACAAGGCCACATTAATACATGCCATTAATACATACATTGACAGTATGTGGCTCTGGCTTCAAACCTTAACAGCAGAGAGTGAGTCACACGCGCATCACTCCGGACCCATTGTGAGCCTGATGGCGGCAGAGGCCGGAAGGTCCTTGGGCTCAGCCAGACAACAGGCTTTGTCACCAAGCAGGAACTCTCCTGGAGGTCAACACATGCTGACTTTTCTCCAGGCAAGAGGCTTGGATGTGTATAATGAGGGCTCTTGTTTGATCTTGATACATGCTTTGGACCACTAATACCGACCCACTTAAAGAAGACTAAGATCAGGGGAGCATGGCTCAGGGTGAGCTGTCTTGAACCCTCCCACATGGGCCCCGTCAGCCCTTAAGATGGGGGGGGGGGGGGTAGCATCGTTCAATAGGCATATACTGTGACTTTTTCAACACCTTGGACCTAACACTCACCTCTTCTCCTCCCACCGACAGGTCGGGGAACCAACTGGTGTTCAGGAGGGCCTGTGGAATATCATTGGCTCTTCTGTTACCCTGCTCCTTGTGTCTGACCATCACCTTGCTGCTTTTCAGGCAGCTGAGAGAAAATGGAAGACATCAGACTTTCCTGATGATCTCTTTCACTATCTTCACCTCCTCCCAGACTTCACCTCGACTGTCAGCACCCTTCAACCGGAGCAAAATCAACTCCTCTGCCTCCAACCTCAGGTAACTGTTTTCCATGTTCTCTTCACTCCTCACCCCTGCCCCCCTTCCTGTCCTTCCTATCCAGCTGATGACTTTGTAAGCGACCTTACCAAGAAGGTGAAAAGGTAACACTTTACAATAAGGTACACAGAAACGTAGGTAGTTACTGAGGAACGAATGAGTAACGAATGAGGAACGAATGAGTAACGAATGATGAACGACGAAGTGACAATTACTCAGTAACTACTGAGGAGTTACTGGTAAACAGACCAGGGGACTACTGAGGAACGAATGAGTAACGAATGAGGAACGAATGAGTAACGAATGATGAACGACGAAGTGACAGTTACTCAGTAACTACTGAGGAGTTACTGGTAAACAGACCAGGGGACTACTGTATTCGTTACTGAGTAACGAATGATGAACAACCAGGGGCCCTAAAGTGACAGTTACTCAGTAACTACTGAGGAGTTACTGGTAAATAGACCAGGGGACTACTGTATTCGTTACTGAGTAACGAATGATGAACAACCAGGGGCCCTAAAGTGACAGTTACTCAGTAACTACTGAGGAGTTACTGGTAAACAGACTAGGGGATACTGTATTAATGAATCATTCTGTGAAATAGCAAACTGACCAATTGATTATGAAAGCAACTGAATTTTCCTGGGATTTCACAATTAGTTAATAAATTAACAAGGCACAGACGGGATGATTGTCATATTTTAATAAAGATATTCACAATACATACATTCATATTCACATTTAAGGTTTATTATGTGGCATTAGTAATGTTGAAGGCTTAAAAGCAATTGTCCACCACTGCAGGGCACGCTTTAAACCTGCCTCCCTTGGTTTCAAGCGCTGTCGAGGGCTGGCTTGGGTCCCACACTGGATCGACTGGTAGAGCTGGATCTGACTGATGAGTTGTTACTCTTTCGCGATCCATTCGTTCACCAGTAGTTAAGCTTTATGAATCATTTGTTTACCATTAGTGAAGCTTTTTGTGTACCTTCATGTAAAGTAATGCATCATACTGAGTTGTTACTCTTTCGCGAACCATTCGTTCACCAGTAGTTAAGCTTTATGAATCATTCGTTTACCAGTAGTGAAGCTTTTTGTGTACCTTCATGTAAAGTAATGCATCATACTGAGTTGTTACTCTTTCGCGAACCATTCGTTCACCAGTAGTTAAGCTTTATGAATCATTCGTTTACCAGTAGTGAAGCTTTTTGTGTACCTTCATGTAAAGTAATGCATCATACTGAGTTGTTACTCTTTCGCGAACCATTCGTTCACCAGTAGTTAAGCTTTATGAATCATTCGTTTACCAGTAGTGAAGCTTTTTGTGTACCTTCATGTAAAGTAATGCATCATACTGAGTTGTTACTCTTTCGCGAACCATTCGTTCACCAGTAGTTAAGCTTTTTGAACCATTCGTTTACCAGTAGTGAAGCACTTTCGGGTTAGTTATAAAACCCCAAACCACTGTTGATGACAATGAGGGATCTACAGCCACTTTAGTTAAAAATGTATACAACATAGGGAAATATATATACATATACTGCGCTCATGACACATAACATATAACATAATAACAGGATAATATAGAAAATATCAACAATTTAAAACACAAACAGAAACAAAAAAAGGCATTTTAAAATGTAACAAAAAAAGGCACTCTAAAAACAAAACAAAAACCAGCTCTCTTCATCTGACACGGCTGTAGCGATCCATCGCCTCTTCTGGGGTGAGGACTGAAACAAAGAAAATGATAAACATGTATTAACAGTAGTATTTTGTCAGGATGATGGTAGTGCAGTTGGTTAGGGGTTTACTAGTATTAATACTATTCTTGTATTAGGGTTATATAGTGGCAAGTTAGTTCTAAATTACATTCTAGAGTAATGAATGTACAGAGGTATAATAATAATAATTATTAAATTGTAATTTCCAGTAGTATCAAGAGTACTGTGAGTGTACTGTCTATTCAAGTAGTATTATCTGTACTCTTTAACAGTAGGTTATTATAAATCAAATGAGCACGACTAGAGAGTAAAGTGGGAGCACTGTATAGTTTAGACAAGTGGTAGAATAAGTGGATTATATTGTTTAGTGTTATTTGAAAGCCATGTTCCTGCTGTAGCTTCATCCATTATGCTGCTTTGAACAGTCATGTTCAGACGTGGCTTTGATATTATAAGCAGACTTGGGACCAGCTGACCACCTAGCTCGTTAAAGAAATGGGTAAGAATTGATCAATTAATCCAGCACCATGACCATAACCATAACCAAAAACTTTTTTATTTTCTACTTAGTAGACTAACTTAAAGTGGCTTAACTGACCTCAATCTAATTCATGTCATTGCTGTTCTAAGTTCCTTCCCATTCCCAAAGCACTTTCCGGTTACGATATCATGTAAAGGTAGATACTTGGTTACTGCAATGTTCAAGTACAAATGGAGTAAATATTACTAGCATCCTCTTGTCTTGGATCCCCTCTAGACACTAGCCTTCAACCAGTTAAGGTGAGCACCCTTATTTTAACATCATAAAACCAGGAAGTAGAAAAGAGGTTTAAAAATAACACTATTATAGTGTTTTCATAGTGACGTTCATCAGTTATTAATCATTATACTGTGTACAACTAAATTTCACAGTCACATGAATCTGAGTATATCTGTTAAGTATGCTTAACATTTAAAATAAAAAATTACCTGCTTCCTCTGCTGCAGTTTGGCTACTGCGCTGTTCGGATTGTTCCCGCTGACTCGATGGCGCTGTAACATTTTGGAGCACAGAAATGGATGGTTGGTGTAAGGGGCTCAAAACCTCATGAAGGATATTGATGAATGCATACAGAGTGACGTTTTTGTTCATTTGAAAATTGTATGGATACCTTAAAAACATATATATACAGTTAGTTAAGAAATAAGGGTTTTATTCACTTTGGGCAATGACATTATCCATTGTCTTTAATGTTATAATATGTAATAATAATATGTATGATCATATGTAATTTTGATTTAAGACAAATCATCATCAACTCATTTGTCATGGTTCCACATGCAGTCCATTGTGTAGAAGACATGTTTGAGAGATTCAGTTGTTAACATTACATACTGTAACTATGGACTAAAATGAAAAGAAAAAAAACAGGGAGAAAGGTATTACCGTAATAGCACTATAACAGTGTAATGTAGCAGTCTTCGGGTTTTTTAGTAGTTAAAAACAACTCCAAAAACTATTCAAAGACGTGGTAACTGGCGCTAACATAATAACTTTACAAGTCCAATTTCAAAGCTTGGACCACATTTTCATCGCATATCGCCTAATTTAACATTAGATAAGTGGTTGAACCGTCGGTCTTTTGACCTAGTTAAGAGTTAAACTTTTGTGTTTGACAGATAATTAAAATTTGCTTGCAACGTCGGCTATCTAGCCAGCTAGCAATCCATTGGTTAGTGCAGTGGTTCTCAAACTTTTTCGGTCACCCCCCACTTTGGACAAGGGGGAATGTTCAAGCCCCACCTGCCCCCATCGCCCCAACACAACGCTAACGAAATACGCCAAGCTTAACATCTCCACATTTATTGAAGTAACATCAAGTTACATCATGTTGTATCTAAATTCTAACTCAATAACATCAAATAACAGCAAGTTCAACAATAGAGAAAATAAAAGTGCAGCTGTGTCAAGACTTGTATCAAGTTCAGAAAAAGAGAAAATAAAAGTGCCACTTTGCAATCTGGTAAAAAAAAATAAAAAAAGACGAGCAATGCATTTGGCAAGACAGGTGAGCAATTGAACTCATGAGACCTATACCTGCATGAGTGGCTGCAAAGCTGCAAGCTTAAAATGTTCAAATGTAGGCCTATTTCAAATATAAAAAAAAATCATTATTAGTGACACATCTACAAAATATGCGAGCAGTGCCCCCCGGCCGAGAAGAGAGCTGGAGTGTCAGCGGACACGCTATGGGACGGGGAGGATTCCAGTGACGAGGCTCTGAATCGGGACGAAGCTGCTGCTTGATTACAACACCTAAAGACGACTCTGTCGGTGTGTGATCGCGGTGGGGAGAAGCACGGTCGTTCGTTTCCCAATATCGCTCAGATTGACAGATTTATCCTCGCCACCCCTGCTCAGTGCGTCCCGCGCAGCAAGAGAGCGAGACTTCTCCGGTGCTGGATCTGATATTCAGGTCGGATGTGGTTTTAAGTTGTGCGGGTATAAGGACGGGTGCGGGTTTGCAAAATGAGAGCCGTGCAGGACTCCGTCTCTCCGTCCCGCTCTGCCTCTGGCCCCCGCTCTTCCGCTCGCGTCACTTTTTAAAATCCCCTTCAGCGAGAAACATGTATTTGCCACATCTTGCTCCGACTGTTTTTGACTGACTAAATTTAAAATGTTTAGCCACCCTGGCCTACAGGCAGGTTAACGAGCACAGCGACGCGGCGCCCCCGATGTAGAATGACGAGTTGGAGCGCGGCGACAGCACTTATTTTATAGCATGTATATATCTTATAGCGACATTCTGCTTAAAAATACGAGATATGACTTTTGGTCCATATCGCCCAGCCCTACTGTCAAGCCTTCACTCCTACCATAAGAAATGTGGAGTTTTCAGTGAAATTTCCTCCCGTTTGTCGCGCCCCACCTGTCACGTCTCTGTTCCCCACCAGTGGGGCGCGCCCCACACTTTGAGAACCGCTGGGTTAGTGACAAGGTTAGCTAGCAAGGCCAAAAAATACGTGATAGAACAGACGTGGTACGATGTCAAATTAGCTCATTTTAGGAAGCTAAGCAATGTGACCGAATCATTACACTCTCAATTATTAATGAAATAACTTTAAAGCATGTACTTACATTCTAACATGGCTGTCTCTACATGTGGAAGCTCTTCCGTGGGCTGCCTTTTTCTCTTACTCTTTCGCTGAGTCTCCATTGTCAAATCCTTCTGCACGACCTCCTTGCCCGTCGACGGAAGAGAGTGGGCGTGTCCGACGCATGGGGTAAAACGATCTGCGTATAACGTGCCCCCTACCCACTGTACACGTCCGTCGACGACAAGGGACGCTCCCGAATTGCATTGTGGGTCCGCATGTGCAAGACAGGAAGACGGTTTGATGCGAAGTTATCATGACCCTGCACGCTGAAGTACTCAGTCTTATTGAGGGAAGACAGACTTTTAAAAAGAAATTAAAATTGATAAAAATGGCTCCAAAAGAAGAAGTTACTTAAAGCCAAAATAAAATGCAAACTCTGCAAAAAGAGCATGAAAATGAAGGAAAACGCAAACGTTGACGGACTGCAGTGGTAAGTATTCTTTTTTGGTACGGTTTTTATCGATGACTTCCTTTGTTTACTGATATGTCATGTTATAAATTCAAGTTCAGTAACATTAATATTTATCATGAAGAAATGTGTTGTCTTCTGTAGGCAGTGCCGACGTAATAAACATAGAGGGAAAACGACGAGGAAGTCAGTGAGGTGCGGGTCACTTTTTGAGAGGAGCAAATTGTCCCTATTCAGCTGGATGAAATACATTTATAGGTAAGGTATGCAGTAGGGCTGTACGGTATGGACTACAATTTATATCACGGTATGATTTGAGGCATATACGGTAATGCCGTATTATATCACGGTATGTTCATTTTATCTTCTAATTTCTATATAAATGTTTCTGAAGGGGTATCATCATCACTACCATCATCCTGACAAAATACTACTGTTAATACATGTTTATCATTTTCTTTGTTTCAGTCCTCACCCCAGAAGAGGCGATGGATCGCTACAGCCGTGTCAGATGAAGAGAGCTGGTTTTTGTTTTGTTTTTAGAGTGCCTTTTTTTGTTACATTTTAAAATGCCTTTTTTTGTTTCTGTTTGTGTTTTAAATTGTTGATATTTTCTATATTATCCTGTTATTATGTTATATGTTATGTGTCATGAGCGCAGTATATGTATATATATTTCCCTATGTTGTATACATTTTTAACTAAAGTGGCTGTAGATCCCTCATTGTCATCAACAGTGGTTTGGGGTTTTATAACTAACCCGAAAGTGCTTCACTACTGGTAAACGAATGGTTCAAAAAGCTTAACTACTGGTGAACGAATGGTTCGCGAAAGAGTAACAACTCAGTATGATGCATTACTTTACATGAAGGTACACAAAAAGCTTCACTACTGGTAAACGAATGATTCATAAAGCTTAACTACTGGTGAACGAATGGTTCGCGAAAGAGTAACAACTCAGTATGATGCATTACTTTACATGAAGGTACACAAAAAGCTTCACTACTGGTAAACGAATGATTCATAAAGCTTAACTACTGGTGAACGAATGGTTCGCGAAAGAGTAACAACTCAGTATGATGCATTACTTTACATGAAGGTACACAAAAAGCTTCACTACTGGTAAACGAATGATTCATAAAGCTTAACTACTGGTGAACGAATGGTTCGCGAAAGAGTAACAACTCAGTATGATGCATTACTTTACATGAAGGTACACAAAAAGCTTCACTACTGGTAAACGAATGATTCATAAAGCTTAACTACTGGTGAACGAATGGTTCGCGAAAGAGTAACAACTCAGTATGATGCATTACTTTACATGAAGGTACACAAAAAGCTTCACTACTGGTAAACGAATGATTCATAAAGCTTAACTACTGGTGAACGAATGGTTCGCGAAAGAGTAACAACTCAGTATGATGCATTACTTTACATGAAGGTACACAAAAAGCTTCACTAATGGTAAACAAATGATTCATAAAGCTTAACTACTGGTGAACGAATGGATCGCGAAAGAGTAACAACTCATCAGTCAGATCCAGCTCTACCAGTCGATCCAGTGTGGGACCCAAGCCAGCCCTCAGCGTGCCCTGCAGTGGTGGACAATTGCTTTTAAGCCTTCAACATTACTAATGCCACATAATAAACCTTAAATGTGAATATGAATGTATGTATTGTGAATATCTTTATTAAAATATGACAATCATCCCGTCTGTGCCTTGTTAATTTATTAACTAAACTTGTGAAATCCCAGGAAAATTCAGTTGCTTTCATAATCAATTGGTCAGTTTGCTATTTCACAGAATGATTCATTAATACAGTATCCCCTAGTCTGTTTACCAGTAACTCCTCAGTAGTTACTGAGTAACTGTCACTTTAGGGCCCCTGGTTGTTCATCATTCGTTACTCAGTAACGAATACAGTAGTCCCCTGGTCTATTTACCAGTAACTCCTCAGTAGTTACTGAGTAACTGTCACTTTAGGGCCCCTGGTTGTTCATCATTCGTTACTCAGTAACGAATACAGTAGTCCCCTGGTCTGTTTACCAGTAACTCCTCAGTAGTTACTGAGTAACTGTCACTTCGTCGTTCATCATTCGTTACTCATTCGTTCCTCAGTAGTCCCCTGGTCTGTTTACCAGTAACTCCTCAGTAGTTACTGAGTAACTGTCACTTCGTCGTTCATCATTCGTTACTCATTCGTTCCTCATTCGTTCCTCATTCGTTACTCATTCGTTACTCATTCGTTCCTCAGTAACTACCTACGTTTCTGTGTACCTTATTGTAAAGTGTTACCGGTGAAAAACATCAGCCAAGCCGCTCACGTATCCGTTCAACAATTAAACAAGGCAAGCAGGGACAGCGAGCACAACACATGTGTGAGCACGAGGATGTCGAGTTTTGGATTGTGTTGCCAGATTGAGGCATATTTCCTGTTTTTCCAGCCTAACGTGATTAAAAGTAGCCCAATTGGGCGGGTACATTTGCCCAATCTGGCATCACGGACGGCTTATCCTAACCGCCAAGATGATTCCGATGGATGTTTTGCTTCAGAAGAAAACTATCCACACAGATAGGTTGAGAATGGTCTATGTTCAAAATGAAAGATCATTACAGGCTCTTTAAGTTAAGCCATAAAGCTTTTGCACTTAAATGCAATGTGGCACTTTATTATTTGTATTAAAAATTGATTTTTTTAGTTTTAAATATCCGGAAGAGCAAAGAAATAAAATTATGAAATTATTAAGTTAGGGTTAGGGTTAGTTGTTTTTTGTGAGTTGATGTGAATGTAAGAGGTTGTGTTAAATGGGCATAATCGTCTCATATCGATCGCATGCCCCTGAATCAAATCAAACTCATATCGCAGCAGACTTTTGATATCGGCAAATATCGTATTGTTGTCCAATGAATCGATTTAATATCAGATTGTCATGAATTTACACCCCTACTTTTATCCACACCTCTGTTTTTACCCACTATATTCCTCTCTCCTCTGAATATGACATCAAGTACACGGTAAAGTATACGGTTCACATCCTCCCTGACGAATCACACATATCAGGTCAAATGAAATGGCACCTTGTCCATGCCCTGCACTTTTGACACCAGTGTCCCTAAAGGCTCAGTACTGGGTACCCAGTACTCTTTCTTCTCCTCTGACAGCACCCTGAGTGCAATACACATCTCTGTCTGGCAGATATCAGCACATGGATGACTTCCATCTTATAGCTTAACCCTCGACAAGACTGAGCTCCTCCTTGTGCCAAGGCAAAACTGCCCTCACATTGACTTATTGGTCACTGTAGAGGATCGGGCCACCGTTGTGATGTTCGGTGCAGCGTAACTGATTGCCATGCTGCACCGAACATCACAACGGTGGCCCGATCCTGCAGATTTGCCCTTTACAACATCCATAGGATCCAGCCCTTCCTCATGAGGGAAGCAGCTCAGCTCTTGGTCCAAACGCTCTTCATCTCCCGCCTTGACTACTGCAAATCGCTCCTGGCTGGACTTCCTGCCGCCGCAATCAAACCTTTGCAGCTCATCCAGAACACTGCAGCAAACCTTCAACCTACCAAAATGTTACCCCCTCTGCCTTGACCTCCACTGGATCCTGTAGTAGCTCGCATCAGATTCAAGATGATGGTACTGGCCTACAAGGCCGTCAACGGAACTGCCACGCCTACCTCCAAGCGTTGGTCAGACCACACACCCCAGCTCCAGCGCTTTTTGCCAATGGAAACGCAAAAAAGGCAGGGCGAGTCGAGTCGAGTCGAGCTGGTACTGTCGGTGGAAAAGCGGCACTAGTCAACCTAGTAAGGTGAGACCAACATGGATGACCAGCATTGCGATGGACGCCATAAGGGTGCCGGTTGATCACTTTTAATAATTAATGATGAATAACGATAAATGCGAGATCACAGCACAGAGGCACATGGTAATAATGACACTGTTATTTCTATTCACTGGATTTATGAAGAGAAGAGAAGCCATAGTATCCCTGCCTGCAGTGTTGACTCCTCTAGTTTCCTCCGTAGAGGCGACGATGGGGGAAGGCTACGATGGAACCAACACACTGGGTAGCAGGTGTGTTAGTTCCATAATAACTAACACAGAGGTGAAAATCAATCTATTTTTTCTCCCGAAGCCAGTCCACTGCTACAGCCATTGTAGCAGCAAGGTTACAGGGAGAGCAGGAAACAACCCTAGCTGTTGAAATCCATATCTCTGTCCATTCCGACTTTCTTGGCCATTCTTTCTGTGCTTCCTGCCCACCCATCCCCACCTAGGCCGCTGGGATCGCCCCCCCCCCCACGAGCTGCTCGAACCCAGCTGGTCGAAGCAGAGTGAGGGGCCAGGCAACACACACGTGTAGCAGACCAGGGGATACCTCCTATCTACGTTCCCAACCCATCCACTACTGAAACACTATGTTGCTATAATCCATCACACACACACACACACACACACACACACACACACACACACACACACACACACACACACACACACACACACACACACACACACACACACACACACACACACAGGCATGATGTAATCCTCACCTCCAGGTCACCTTGACTCAAGCTTACACATATCAATTTATGGTTGCAAAATGTGTACGGATGTGCATGGCCATTATGATTAGCCATCCGACTGTATAGTAATGTATGCATTACCATACAGTTGGTAGCCTGGAAAATGTATGGAAATGAAGGTTAACAATTGACGTCATGTACGTAAATCTTTTATGTTGCCATTATAATTAGACTAGCCTAGTCCAGTCTACCAGCACTATCGTACGAATCAAATAGTGCTGATGTTGATGTGTCTTTCAATGGCTTCCAAAATGGATGTCAAAAACACGTAACTCAAAACACACCACTGGTGTCTGAAGAGCAGGCAGGCGATAAGCCTTGCAGATGTTAGATAAAAAAAGAAACACGTTTATCAACAACAATTGACAGCTCAAAAATGATAAAAGACACAGGGTCACGGCACAGATTCAGTTTGAAACACCTGTTTTGTGAACCTTGTACAAAGACATATGCTAATATGCTATAAGTGTGACCTGATCTATTGTACTGTCGTCCTCCTACGTGATTCACCCCTCCACCCCTAATCTCCTTTGGCATCCTGACTTAAGCTACACACCGCTGGCTGGGACGCCGCAGCCACGGTGCAGGGCTGTATCAAAGCGTTGCATAATGCTAATCTGTTGAGATATTCCAATTTGAAGGTTAGCCATGCCGCTCTCGTTGCTTCTCAGCATGTTTCCGTATCCCGACCGGGAACAGAGTCTTCAGAAATAATCAACCATAACCGAAAAATCCCACACATGCCAATTTATTTTCGCAGTAATTTAATAACATGCCGCCCCAGGCCAGGAGTTTAAAGCAAACAGACCGAGTGCTGAAACACTATTCTATTTGATGGTGTTTGATTGTTTGCAAAGCTGTGTGCAGTGTGTTTGTAGTGTGTGCATGTGTGTTCGCAGTCTGTGTGTGTGTGTGTGTGTGTGTGTGTGTGTGTGTGTGTGTGTGTGTGTGTGTGTGTGTGTTTCCGTCTGGTAGTGGAATGTTTCTATGTATCTCGTGGTTGGCAACAAACCTGTAATTAAAGAGGACCGGGAAGACAATCATGGATGAAATGAGGCCAGAAATCGTCCGACGTCCTTGTCTCATTACGCACAGGTGGGACACAGGTCATGAATACGGTCGTCACCATTGACGGACTGGGAGCAAAAAATGGCCCGGGCATTTGCGCATTATAACTGGCCGTGGGTGTAAATGTTGACGGGGGGGGCGGGGTTGGTCACGGTCGCGAGGTTGGTTGCGTGCGGACACGATTGTTGACGGGAAGGGGGGTGGGGGGGGGGGGTGAGATAGATAATGCGGGGCCGCCGTTGCGACGGTGGGGCCGCGCGATCCCAACAAGCATGCCGCTCCGTGATTGGCCGGCCCAAACGGCCCACGAGAGGCCAAACGGCCCATGAGAAGCCAAACGGCCCACGAGAAGCCGCGGCCCTTCTGGCATCTGCCCAAATGCCAGACCGTCCAGTCCGTCACTGGTCGTCACACAGCCGCGTGCTGCGTAACCAAACTGACTAACATTACAGCTCTATAAAGTCTCTGCATGTGGTTTTATACAGATAAGTGTTTTTTAAGTGAAAACTATTCTCATGAGTAGGGTTGGGTACCGAGGACCGAGTATCGAGTGGTAGCGGTGGCAACATGGTCGGTTCTACCAGGACCGAATGACTACATTTCTTTCGGTGCCTCATTTCGGTGACGCAACAATTAGTGGTGGCTCGTTCGCGAACAAATCAGTTCGAACAAACGACTCTTTAAAATGAACGAACCGACCTGATTCGCTGCTCTCGTTCGTCGTTGTTTGTCTCGTTCGTTCTCCGAGACTCGACTCCCAGCTCCACCCACTAGTCGCTGAGTCGCGCTGACTCGCGAGTCGCCATTCGTTCACTGACTGTGTTTAGCGGTGAAGACTCGAGGACTGAGAAGTCACGAGAGTCAGCCGGGCAACAACATCCCGATTCTGACCATGAAGCGCTCCTCAGCTAAAAGGAACTTAAGTTAATGTTGTGTTGATTGATGACCGTTTGCACCATTGCACGATCGTGATTCGTTTGAGAATGAGAACGAGGGAGGAGCTGAGTCTGACCGACTCGGCTGAGAATGTGCATTCGCGATTCGTTTGAAAGGGAACGAGGGAGGAGCTGAGTCTGACCGGCACAGTGACTGAGAATCATGATATTCATTTCCACTACCTGAAATGCGAATGAACGAACGAACGAATGAACGACTCTTCTTGGCAAACTGACCGACCCGAACTGATTCATTCAAACAATTCATGAAATCCACCACTTGCAACAATTCTCTCGCCCTCTTGTGGTCAGAAAAATTGCAGAGCACTTTCCTCTCCTGCTGCCCAGCTGCAGCCATCATGTCCAAAGTAAAACACTCTTGCTTTACTTAACTAAAACAAAAAATGACAAAAAATGAGCAGCACATGTAAGTGCAATACAACTATTTTGTGTAAGGGGGGAAATACCTCCAATTTGATGAGTGTTTGGAATAACGCCGTTTAGGTAACGTCGTTATTTTTTCATTAACAGGGTAATCTAACTAATTACTGTTTCAGTCGTTACAACGCCATTATCGTTACTGAATGTTAAATGCGGTGCGTTACTATGAATTGATTGAATAAACTGCGTAATCCGAACCCCTGGCTCCATACACAAACTGCTAGTGAGGAGACCGGGTGGGTTAACAACGAGATAAGCGATTATGATTGGCCAAGGCAGTCATGTTTCATGGTAGCCAATCGGAGCCAGTGTTTTTTCATATTTTTTATAACCTTTTATAACCTATTTTTTTATAACCTACAGTGACAATTTTATTTGTCTATAGGTCTATAACTTTTCGCAAAGCCTAAGTTGCTCATGTCTTACCAAATAAGTTACCATTAAAAATGTAAGAATTTCAACAATTGAATCAGTTGTTTGGTCTTTATTTTAAAGAAGGTGTCATATTGGTTCTGGCACTGTTAGGAACTGGTACCTTTTCAAAGAATCAGTGTTAGCATGGCATTTCTATAAAAAAAGAATAAAGTATCGATTTTGGAACCGTTTAGGAACCGGCATCGGTTTACAGGAATCAAAATCGAACCGGAATCGCAATATTTCAAACGATACCCAACCCTACTCATGAGTGCCAATGTTTTGCCTCTGGGGTTAGACAGTCACTCCCTGAAGTATCATCATATCCTCTCACTCATTCATGTTGAGCCAACAAATGGGGTTATTGTTCACTCGGTTTGCAAAGGAAGTAACACATGAATTTTGAGCATGACGATCATTAAATCCCAAACTTGACGGGATGAGCCGTAAATCTAAAACAGTGCATCATCATACGCAAGGACGTGTTATCTCTCCAGTAATCAATACCGGCTTGATTCAGTGGATATACTGTCAGCATACTGCTAACCATAAACTTACACTTGAATTATAGCCTACCTCTGACGGGAATAGCGTAGAGTCTCTATGCCGGTGTATGCTTCTGTTTCTGGGAACCTGAGGACGGTCCACCAAAAGTCATTCATTGGGTGACACCTAATGATATCTATAATTGGAAGAGGATGTGTCATACACATTAACACCTAAGTTAATTTTCTCAAATAGGCTCTCACAAATGAACCAGAAAGGAAGTGGGGCATCTCAAGTTTTTGAGGAGGTGTGTGTAACCTACTGCGGTGCCCTCTGTAGGCCCCATGCCAAAGGTGTCCCCACACAAGTATAATTTGGCTTTCAAACTGGCTTCTTTGTCATCTCCTTCACAACAGCATTTTACATTTTCAAACCTTGTTTTTTTTTGGGCTAGAATTTGTAACATTACCTCAGCCAGTTTTGGCTGCTGATAATAAGACTTAGCAAACACAAGTTTATAAATTGGGTGTATGATGTAAAACCGCTCTAAAGGGAATATTTGAATCACATTGAGACGGTTTATAAAAAAAGTTGACATTTGTTTTTAAAATAATTACAATGAAAAACAACGCAGCAAGTGTTGATCATTACAGAGGCTGTTTAACTCACATAAGCTCTAGCCTCGCAAGCTTAAGAGCGCTCAAAGCGGCATTCTGCTGAGTTACAGGCCATGGCAGTTTGCTTTAGTAAGCAACGCATCTGTTTCAATTAATCCCAAATTAGCCTGAAGCTGCTGCCTGTCAGCGCCGTCAACACTCGCACTGCATTAATCAAGGTGTAAATCCTACTGCTGATCACTTTGAAGCCTGACAGCTCCGTCTCCTTGCCTCTGGACCCACACACCGCATTATCTGATCTGCTTAGCATGACAACAAAGTGTCTACAGTAAAGGCCAAAGTATACTACTCCGACTCCTTAATCCGATTCCGTAACTACGGAGACCCCTTGAGCCTTCGAAGTTCTCCTTTGGGATGTCGGATATGCAATGCAATTCGCAGCAGGATCGATTTTATATGCTGACTACTAACCATGTAAATAGTGTTGTAGATACATTTCCAACGCTTCTTATTAACCCCCTATCTATTAACCCCTTATCTAACCCTAAACTGATTCCTGGAAATGATGTGGTTAGAGGACCAATCACAGCCCTTGCCGTCTCCGTTGCGTCGACGGATAGTTAAAAAATATTGCATGCGCACGACGGAGAGGGCTCTCCATGTCTACGTACAGCACTTTATGGAGTAGTATAAACCAGCCTTTAGTGAAAAGGCTTCTCGCGTGCACTCAAGGCTACAACACGAAAACACGGTCAAAAGGAATTAAAAATAACCTTTCCGATGCCCTCTCGACATCGTCTAATGTTGCAGAGATAGGGACACTTATCAGAGTTCACGGCTGAAATTCCTGTGGCCCATAGCATGTTTGGCCAACTTCATAATTACCAGTCTGCACAATAATAGACTGTCTCTTCCCTCCAGTCAGAGCTAATGCTATTGCCTTTAATTTGGCTCTGAATGCACTTGCATGCACTTACTCCCCGCATTTTGCCTACAGGTAGACTGCAGGGCAAAATGCGTAACGCTGTCCTGATCGACATGTATCGGTGTATTGCTACCATGTATTGGTAGCTGGTTGCACTTTGCAACCAGCTGCTAAATTATTCAATCCCTCACTGTAGGCTGTAGTGGCTGGATGAATGTATTAGGGTTTTTTAACAACAGCACAAAATAAATCTCACTCGAATAAACGGTCGGTGATGGGTATGAATCATTTTGTAGCACCACAAACACTTCAACCATAACAATAAGGGGTAATTATTCATGGTGTCCATCTAACACCATGAACATCATGGTTCCAACAATCCTTCCCACAGCCCATACGCCACACACACACTCTAATTGTATGCATTGCGAGTAGAATACACTCACTTGCGCACAATCTCATGCTGTCAAGTGTAATTTGTGTTTTACAAAGGTTAGTGCTCCACTCACTGCTCCCTGCCTGTTTCCACTGGCAGCTCAACCAGCTCCACTCTGCTCATTGAACAGACCCGGCCAGTCGCTCAAGGGAAGGAATCACTGTATTCAGAGAATTATTAAGAGAAAGTGATTTCAATGGAGATTCTGCTCTATCAAAACTTAATGTGCAGTTCACCGTATAAAGGATTAAATATGTAACAGTGTCCTGAAGACAATTACCATGGTAACACATATATGACTTCAATCTTAATTTCCCCCCATTGATAATGGTTACAGTCTCCGTCCTCCCAGAGCACAGACAGCGACCCTGCTGGAATCTTCTCAGAATTCACTCAGGCAATCAGAGAGAAATCCTTTGATATAACTAAGTGTTGTCTCCTCACTAGAGTCATGTCTGGAAAGTCAGTATTTACAACATGTGGGTTTAAGGCAGCGGTTCTCAAAGTGTGGGGCGCGCCCCACTGGTGGGGAACAGAGACGTGACAGGTGGGGCGCGACAAACGGGAGGAAATTTCACTGAAAACTCCACATTTCTTATGGTAGGAGTGAAGGCTTGACAGTAGGGCTGGGCGATATGGACCAAAAGTCATATCTCGTATTTTTAAGCAGAATGTCGCTATAAGATATATACATGCTATAAAATAAGTGCTGTCGCCGCGCTCCAACTCGTCATTCTACATCGGGGGCGCCGCGTCGCTGTGCTCGTTAACCTGCCTGTAGGCCAGGGTGGCTAAACATTTTAAATTTAGTCAGTCAAAAACAGTCGGAGCAAGATGTGGCAAATACATGTTTCTCGCTGAAGGGGATTTTAAAAAGTGACGCGAGCGGAAGAGCGGGGGCCAGAGGCAGAGCGGGACGGAGAGACGGAGTCCTGCACGGCTCTCATTTTGCAAACCCGCACCCGTCCTTATACCCGCACAACTTAAAACCACATCCGACCTGAATATCAGATCCAGCACCGGAGAAGTCTCGCTCTCTTGCTGCGCGGGACGCACTGAGCAGGGGTGGCGAGGATAAATCTGTCAATCTGAGCGATATTGGGAAACGAACGACCGTGCTTCTCCCCACCGCGATCACACACCGACAGAGTCGTCTTTAGGTGTTGTAATCAAGCAGCAGCTTCGTCCCGATTCAGAGCCTCGTCACTGGAATCCTCCCCGTCCCATAGCGTGTCCGCTGACACTCCAGCTCTCTTCTCGGCCGGGGGGCACTGCTCGCATATTTTGTAGATGTGTCACTAATAATGATTTTTTTTTATATTTGAAATAGGCCTACATTTGAACATTTTAAGCTTGCAGCTTTGCAGCCACTCATGCAGGTATAGGTCTCATGAGTTCAATTGCTCACCTGTCTTGCCAAATGCATTGCTCGTCTTTTTTTATTTTTTTTTACCAGATTGCAAAGTGGCACTTTTATTTTCTCTTTTTCTGAACTTGATACAAGTCTTGACACAGCTGCACTTTTATTTTCTCTATTGTTGAACTTGCTGTTATTTGATGTTATTGAGTTAGAATTTAGATACAACATGATGTAACTTGATGTTACTTCAATAAATGTGGAGATGTTAAGCTTGGCGTATTTCGTTAGCGTTGTGTTGGGGCGATGGGGGCAGGTGGGGCTTGAACATTCCCCCTTGTCCAAAGTGGGGGGTGACCGAAAAAGTTTGAGAACCACTGGTTTAAGGAAGACCTTTATTCCACGGTTGAGTGATTACGAGCCAGAGGGCAAATTAGAGTCGAAGGGTGGAACATATGATCCCTTTCCCCACAACGCAAATCACAGGCTGACATGCTGTGGGCGACACATGATCAATTCAAGTTCCAAAACAAAGTTATCTTTGTTATCTCCCACACACACACACACACACACACACACAAACACACACACACACACACACACACACACACACACACACACACACACAACTGTTCAGTGTGTCTCCAATCCTGAATCTATCCAACCTCAGTGATTTCTTATCTCCGGCCCCTGGTGTCTTCAGACCACACGCTAGCGGCTGCCCCTCCGACCGAGCCCCCGCTGACGGTTCCCAATTCTCTCACACTGCGGCAAGGAAAATAAAGCCAGCAGACGCAGCAGGAACTTGGGCGGCGGGGGGGAGGGGGGGGGGCACTCTGCCTGGAGATTGTTTTATTGATGTTATTTATTTTGAAAAAAATGTAGTTATTCCAGGGTCGGGAGCTGGTGGGCAAAGTTCTAACAAGAGAGACGTGATGGAGCGCCAACTTCACAACATGTGGGTGTCCTGCTCGATCACTGGTCAGGCTTTACTTGCATGCTTGCTTGCATGTCAAATATGTGGATTAGAGAAAAATAAAGGTTGGATTCACATTACAACTGATGACAGTAACAATTATTCTAAGATAAACTTATTAAAAAGGTAGGGTCTGTTGTTGGCTCTAAGCTTGTCACTCTGGAGGAGGTGGCGGAGGACAGGATGCTGGGAAAACTGCTGGTGATCATGGACAATGTCTCTCACCCCCTCCACGAAACTCTGGACAAGCTTAAGAGCAGCTTCAGCAGCAGACTCATTCAACCCCGCTGCCTTAAAGAACGGCACAGGAAATCATTCCTACCAGGTTAGACTGTACAACACTTCTCAGCAACGCCCATGCAATACACAGAAATAATTTAAATTTAAATCTTATCACTGTAAATAAAACTGCACCTTATCTCTCCTTCTCTTGTACCTTAGTGTATAAATCCACTAAGTAAAAAAAGTATTCCGTTCTTGGAGATATGGTGAGCTTGGTCGGTAAGGTTAGGTAATATGCCATTGGTATGCCATGCAATGGTATGCCATGGTATAAAAACTGGTTTACCGGAAGTTGACGTATCAAAACAATCACCAACCATGTTTCTAACGCATACTTTGTCAAAACCCACTGTCAAAACTGACATTTGCGAAATGAAGTATGTACCGCTTTAAGGCCCAGCCTGCTTTGGAGAGAGGCCTCGAATCAGAAAGGCAATTTCAAAGAAATGCATAAAATGAAATCTGGCATGGGTATACTATGGAATCTACTCTTTGTAGCCATATTCAACAGCCGAGCCTATGAAAACATCCGAGTTTTCAATTATTTCACTTTAAAATGTATATCTCTGCCGTCTTTGGCCTTATTGCTATGCTATTTCACACCATATAGTCCCACAGTCACCTAGTACATGTGTGCCGAATTTGGAGCCTTTAACACTTCCGGCAACAAATATTTTGGAGTGTGAATGTTTGGTCAATTTGGAGCCATTGCATCAAGTTATAATGATCTGACCATATGGGTCAGACTCTGAAAGTTGTTCATCATGACGAATGGTGCTTGTATAACAAGTTTCATGCATATTGCACTTTCCTAGTGGAAATGTCAGCCTGTTGGATATGCTGCACTTCAAAGGCTTGTTATAGCGCAACCTATAGTTCATTCTGGCCCATCCTTTTTTATCCCTAACTCATTTTACGAGTTCTACAAGCCTGCCAATTTTCATAACTTTTGACGATGTAGTTTTTGAGATATGGCCGATTCTGTCAGGAAAATAAATAAATAAGATAATAATAATACTAACAATTACAATAGGGTTCCTACGGTTTCATGATCCTGTATGTAAAGTTACAATTCTGTTACCTCCCGATGTTGTCAAATCTTGACAACTGCAGGCGACGATCAAAACTCGACCAACACAAATCAATCCTAGGGGTTTTGCGCCCTCTGCTGGTCTATATTCTTACTGCAATAATACGGTAATAACGCAAACTGAAACAAGGTGGACGTGTCAAAACGATATAGATATCCATTACACATTATCCATGCGTAATGGATAATACAAAAATACTTGGATTTCACAGTGACTTGGAGATTTTAGAGATTCTTTTAGTTTCTAAGAATCATTACAATTTCAGTTCGATTTTTAATTTTGCATTGTATGGGTTTGGGTTTTGTCCTGTATTTTCAATATTTTCAAAATGATAATGACAATTGGTTGAATATCTGTTGGTATTGACTGGGGAATAGCACTTATTCATGGAAAAATCCTAAATGAATCCTCACTGACCACTTTCACAGCTATAAATACCCACATCATTAAGTGTGCAGACACACTTTATGGAGGAGATAGGTTTAAAGCATCTCCAGGAAAGCTGGAAGTCAAAACAATGTCAGCTCCCATCCAGCTGCTGGACTGAAGCCGAGACTCAGTCGGCAGCACGGCCGCAGTTTAGGGACAGAGGCGTTATCTCCCCTGGATTGCAGGCCCCTTGATGGGGGGAACATAACGGCAATCAGGGGCTAAAGAGAGAGGCTGGTGTATATCAGTTCAAGGCCTCTCCTCTGGTTGTCAGCGGATGTTGACATATGCTCTGGCAGCACGTCCGAGTACACACAAGCCCCCCTTTCATCGGGCAAAAGACCTGACAGTCCCCCAATGACTTGGCAAGCACTACAAGGATAGATCACACTCTGCCAAGCCTAGGATGATTCCCCCAAGGTCTGCTGGAGCTGGACGCCAGACCTTGGGTCGATGCTTGCAGACAAGACTGTTTAAAAATAAGCTAGTATACACTACAATTAACACTTAACAATAAGAGTACATTAATTAACCATTTGTCATGATTAGTAAAGGCATGAATTAACAGTTAATTACCAGTTAACCAATGGTCTATTGTTAATTTAATAATGGTACTCATGTTCACTAAATAAGGTATTCAATTGAATATGGTTAACCCTAACACTACCCCTAACCCCTATCCCAAGCTAATGATATAAATAATGCTTGATTCTGCATTAACTCATGGTAGGTAATGGTTAATTGCTTTACTCTTTTAGTAAAGAGTAAAAAAGTAATATTTGTATCTACTTGCCAGCACACATGGGGTTTAGCAGTTGAGGGTAAGAAAAAGATTGCAGCAGATCATTTAGTCAACACCGTTCATTTATTATACAAATCTCTTTTATAACTCTGTACTGCTCACGGAGCTCATAAGAAATGATACAAGATCACATAGATAAGAGTGACCAATAAATAGAAAAGATAAATACAGTTAGAAATAAACAACTACTCCCTCACCATCACCAATCATTCATTCATTCATTTTGGAATTTCACATTGTTCATTCAAATAAGACTATAATTTCCTGCCACATACACTTGGGCAGGAAACACAACCTTTCCGGGACACAAGAAGCACACAAATGACTCTAAAAGGATATGTGCAAAAAAAAGTATACAATTATGGTGTACCATAATAGTGTATATGGCGGAGGTGCAATGGGACGTACAGGTAACTGGGCGCACCTGGACCCTGGTTACCACAGCAACCACCTGCTCCCCCTCGCTCAGTTACGGTGGCCTATTTTGTACCGTTTCATTTTTACTTGAATTTTCCTGTTCCGAACATGGAAATTAAAGCAAAGCGTTTTATTCTTTTTCCCCAAACTTAAGAACCTTGTTTCAAAGAAAAGATGATATGAAACGGGACAATATTAGCAGCATTCCCGTATCCTACTTTCACTTTTAAGTGAAAACCACTAGGGAGAATTAACAGAAAAAAAAAAAGGGGAGTTCCTTCCAATAGATCTTATCCATTGTTTTGTTCTCTAAAGAGATAAACTTCAAAGTGGAATGTAAAAAAAGGAAATGCATAGAGCGGAATAGCAGTGTGCAGCAGTGCAAAACAATAAAGGACAGAAGATGCACTGGTATTGCTTATGTGGAGAACCTCCCTCTCTGAGGTTCCCCTCCGATTCCCTTCAGAACTTTCCTTCTATTTAGTAAAAAGGCAACAAAAAACAAACCACCAATCAGGGCGGGTCCGTTCTAGTGCCCGTCAACAAGAATGTGCAACTGTTTAGGAAACCAAAAAATAAAACACGTAAACGCCCTTTTTCTCATTTCTCTGTTGAGAGTTCAAACTGCCCGTCTATCGGGACCCATCAATCACACAACCACCATTTTCTCCCCCTTTAGTTCAGATAAAACCCAGTCAATTCCCATTGAATCCAATAAGGCCCACACAGTCCCATATAATCCAGTACAGTCCCAAGAAATGTGTGATTTGTGTGTTTTGTGTTACAGTAACTCGGCTTCGTCGTTGTCGTCCTCGGATCCAGAGGGCCCTTGTCGAACCTCCTCGTACCACTTGTTGGTGAGAGTCTTCATCTGGATACGGCCGTGCAACAGATCCTGGGACACACACGTGCACACACACACACACACACACACACACACACACACACACACACACACACACACACACACACACACACACACACACACACACACACACACACACACACGGTGATGCAGGCACATGTGGAACACTTTATTGAAGCAGAGTCATGCTTCTATCAATAGCTATGGATAGTTGAATCAGTACCTATAGGGATAACAGTTGCTATTATTTGAACAATAGATAGTCATCCTCCGAATCATCATCCAAATTAGACCCAACAATTATTCCAACATTGAAACATTTACAGAGTAAACCTATATCCCCATAGCATATATGCAGCCCCTTACTGCCTGCTGTGGCAGACAAAAAACCAATTGTCACTCTTATCTCGCCACAAATAGCTCTAAAGCCAAGCCTCCAGCCCAACCAATGAGCTTCCTTCACCAGAACACCAAGCAGGGTCCCAGAGGGGGGTTGACCCCAATCTCCACCAATGGCATAGCAGGGGGATCAACCCCTGGGGGGCGGCTCATTGGAAAAGGCTCATTAACAGTATTGTATGGCATTCTCTGCACGTATACACAGATACCCCCACCCACCACCACCACCTCCACCACCACCATCTACCTCCTGGGTCAGTCTGCGTGTGAAGAAGGGGTTGAGGTATTTTGCGTCCAGCCACATGAAGCCCTTCAGATCCTGTCTCTGGTAGATGTGCGTCTCGTACTCCTCCTCCGTCAGCTCCGAGATGTGCTCCGACTCCAGCGCGTTACCCTGATTGGGAGAAGAAGGAAAACAAAGGAGAGTGGCAATAAGAGAACATAGGGAAAAAGGCAGGGGATAGATGTATGTTTAATGGTGCAATGATGTTGCTTTGAAGATGAAGGAGTTCACACACAGGGCACTGATAGCAAAGACTGTGATTAAAGGCTGGGCACAGTGACTGTGGCGTTTCATGTGGTTCAATCTGGATCCTTAAGATCCCACGTAGCTGTGAAGTTCGTAGATTCCCAGAAACTTTCAGTTTTCCTTCAGCGGTTTTGCCTACAGAACCAGTGAAAAGTTTTTTAAAGCACTGCACTGCAGATCTAATAGACGAAGAGTGACCATCACCCAACTAGAACCACGCGCACCAATTTCAGAACCCAGATCACTTGCACTCTGTGTTGCGGATGAGTTGATCAAAGCTGATGCGTTCTGGTGGCTTAAGGGCCAACCTGACAGCACTAGTGTGTGTGTGTGTGTGTGTGTGTGTGTGTGTGTGTGTGTGTGTGTGTGTGTGTGTGTGTGTGTGTGTGTGTGTGAGTGTGCGTGTGTGCGTGGGTGCACATACAGCCTAGTATGGCTGCGTGCATGCGGGCATGCGTGCCTGTGGCTGTGTGCGTTCACACAGCGACCATTGAACCCCAGAGCGGCTCCGCTCCTCACCATCTTCTCCGTCTTGCTCAGGGTCACGTCCTTCTTGCTCTTCCTGCGCGTCTGGCTCTCCTCGATGTCCATCATGCGGATGAGGGGCATGGTGCCGCCCCCGAGGATCAGGATGGTGAAGAGGACGATGATGATGGTGGTGGTCCCGATCAACTGCCGCTTCTCCAGAGGCTCCAGGCCCAGGTGGAGGCTCAGGGCGTAAGGGATGGCCCCGCGAAGACCTGTTGTGCGAGACAACAATAAGATCAGGTGCCATGCCGGTGGAAGTCCCCATTAACAGGTTGGAGGCTGAAGTCTTGTGATGAAGCAGTCGTACAGCAGGGTCCTTTGTTGTGGACCTGTTTAGCCGGCACTTCAATACACTGAGAGTACACTCGGCATGCATCCACTCACACCACGGTATTGAAGGACGCTTTTGAATAAACGTAAAAAATGTACTGCTCGGGCTGCACCTCAAATCGCATATTAATAAAAAAAATAAATAAATAACTGATTTTGGCCGATGCAATAAAGAATCGTGAAGGTCACATTTACATTTCTCAACAAAAAAAGGGAAGCAATCATAAAAGCAGAATAAATCGAATAAAAAAAATGAATAAAATAAATCTTTTTTTCAGTCGGCACATAAGAATATAAATTTTATACCGTCTGTTAATCGCAATGAATAATAAACAGTCACAATAGCGGGGCGAAATAGTCGCAATGAGGGTTTTCGTCCTACTGGCTCACCGCTGAACCACATGATGAACATCATCTTAGGACTGATCTTGGTTTCCCTGAAGAAGTTGAGCAGGAAGGACAGAGGGAAGATGTTCACGGCTCGCCCCAGGAGCACCAGGAACTTGGGGAGAGAACGTTTGGTCTCAGTCACACTCATGCTCACACAGAGTCAACAGTTAATGTTTAAGGTATGGAGTATGTAGCGTGTGGCGGGAGTCCTCACTATGCACCAGATGACGAAGGAGAACTCAAAGTTGTGAGGGAAGCTGAAGATGGAGAGGCCGAGGAACGCAAACACGCACGTCTCTGTAGGCGGGGAAAAAACAAAGAAATATTGGAAGAAAGGCCAGGCAAGGCAACTTTATTTAAATAACACTTTTCATACACGAGGCAGACTCAAAGTGCTTCATATAGAAACATTGTCATGCGATAAAATTAAATAATAAAAGAAAATATATAAGTAAGTAAGTAGTAAGTTTAAAAATAGAAGGGAGAAAGTGCAATGTGTTTAGATTTAGCAGAAAGCTAAAGCAAACATAACAGAAAGGAAGTTTTATAGAGACGCTTTTCTCAAGAAGAGGTACTCGCAAAAGGAAGGAGGAAGGATTAGAATGAACAATCAAACGAGTTAGGTAAATCTTCCCAACGAATTACATAAATCCCGGGTGAACACAAGCCACCGTTTCTCACTCAACTAAGTATTTTGCATCATCCCTTTACCATTGAAGTCTCTGGTGATACCAAGGTGACTTACCACACATGAAGGCCACCGAGCGCAGTGTCTGCTGCATCAGGATCTGAGTGACCGGGGACAGGTTGTGATGAGTGTAGTGAGACATGACGATCCCAGAGAACAGGATGGACATGATGCCTGCGGCCAGGGGAAAAAGTTGTTAACAAAGTACCCAAAAATGGCTGAAGTTCTATCAGGAACGCCCTCTGTTTTGGTTTGACCATATGGGTGTTAACCCACCAGATAGTTTGATGCCTTCGGCCAGGCCGTAGGGTAGGTAGGCGAAAATGATCATCACTGCAAACTCCAGGGAAGGAGTCTTCCTGAGGTCAAAGTGTTTGAGACACTGGTCCACGAGTTAAGGGGTCAAAACATGGCGGAAGATCACAGGAATCACACACACAATGATTATCCATCCATTACAAAACGTGCAATGGTTTAGATGTAATAACACCCAAAACATTCACTACACCATACAACCATTCACTACAAGCATACAACAATCATTGTATAGTATGACTAGATGTAATACCAAACACGTTCAGTTGCCTGACCAGTTCAGTTGTGCTTTTAATGTACGATATTCTTCCTGGAATAATGGAGTTTCTTAATATCTTTAAGGACTGTGAGGGCTGAACCCTCACACTATATTAATCATCAAGATGGCCTGATTTACCATTTGGCAAGGGAAAAGCCACCACACACACACACACACACAGAGTATGGATACAAAGGCAGAGATGAGTCCTGTCAGGGTGCCCAGGGCGGCGGAACCAAAGAACATCTTGAGGAAATAGCCCAGTGCCTGCACAAACGTCTGCCAGCCCGAAACCGTGGCGTTGTTCGACTGGGAAAAGAAACCCTCGGCTGTACTGTTAGAAACAAAACGCACGCACATGGAGGGAGAAAAAGTGAGACGTGAGACAATCGGAAACAAAGCGCCCGGACATTCACCACAAGGGCACCTTTATGCACGTGTCGCTGCAATACAGCGGTCCGCCTCTAGATGGAGCCGTTGCTGAGGCCTTTGTCCTCGTCCGGTTGGCTGTGTTTCAACGCTGTTCCGAGGACAGACGAGCTGACCGCATAACAACACAACGGTTAACCTTTTGTCGGCTGGCCCGGTGGGGATCGCGTGTCTGACATGCTCAGGTAAGGCGAGACGTCTTATGGTGAGGTCAGGTTAACTGGAAATTAGGCGATAACAGCTGACAAGTGCCAGGGTGCCTGTGAGTCAGCCGGCCATCTTTAATTCATGCCCGCACGTCCTCCTCTACCGTTTAGGCGGGGAGGGGACACCCGAGAGGTTGATCACATTAGGGCCGGTGTGAAACAGACAGGGTGGGAAAAAACCGACAGGACGAAAGGTGACACACATAAAAACAAAAACAGAACAGGTCTCTGTCAAACGTGTTTACTGGGAGTCTGCATTGTGCAATCCAGTGCCTTAATAAAAACCTGTCAAAAGTGCCATGAATGAATGTGCCTAACCCAGTTCCCCCGAAACAAATACTGGGAAGGTGAGACGGTATGCCGTGTCGCAACACAGCATCGGAACACGGGCGGCCAAGAGGCGTGATCGGAAAGCAGATCGGACACGACTCGAACCCCGGTGAGCAACATCCGAGATAATGACGAGATGCAATCTGATTTGGCCGTGAACGTTTAGTGCGGGTGAGGAACGCCTGCTGGTGTCGTCAGCGTCGAGTGGCAGCAGGGAGGATGGAAAGAGAGACAATGACGAATAAAGACAGCTAAAGGAGACGATAAGCTATAGAGAGAGAGAGAGAGAGAGAGAGAGAGAGAGAGAGAGAGAGAGAGGGAGAGAAACAGAGAGAGAGCTAAAGAAAGGAAGAGATAGACGGAGCCATGCTCGCTACTTTAGAGATGTTGAATAAGTCACTTTGCACTATGAATGGTTATTGGATCTATTAGTTGTGTCTGTGCAGCCTCTGCCCTCAGCAAACACAATCATTCATAGGGTTTGTTTAGTTTTGTTGTCTCAGAGCGTGCGTGGAACCCAAGTTGATTGATGACATTGTCTATGTTGAGATGTAAATCAGCCATGATGTTTGATCAACTCAACCCCGCGAAGTAGATACATTACCATTAATGGGGTGGTTTGCCATCCACTGACATCCATTATATTTGAAACAAGTGTATGGCAGCGCCAATAGCCGTTTTTTTCTTTTGTCCGACACAGGTAGGCGCATATAAACAGCCCTGCCTAGGTAGCTTCCTCAAATAGCACCCACAAAGGAACAAATCCACAAGCTTAGTTTCTGTGTTTACAAGCCGCTACGCTCGCTCACAGACTTTGAAAGGGAAGTGCGTCATTAAATTGATGTGCGTTTTAGGCAGTGGGATAATTCTGAATGCAGGGATACGTTTACATAAGTCTTGAGGGGCAGGGTAGAGGAGTGTATTTTCTTTTACTGATTTGAAACACAGTATAAGCATCTGACTTCTGAATTCTTGATTCGGAACAATCTTCCATGGATCATTTTGCACTTCGGAATCAAAGTGCTCAGTTTTCGAGTGTCAGAATGTACGTAGAACGGGATGGTCAGCAGAACACAAATCTATCCAAAATAACATTTAACACAAAACAGTACTAACTGTGAGCATGTGCAGTGGCGGGTTAACACAGAATGCATATGCTGCGTTCAAATCAGTTTAAAAAAAAAAAAAAAAAAAGCGCACCCTCCTACACTTATTGCGGCGACTTATTGAACTGTTGCTCTGCATTCAGTTATCAGAATTATCCCACTGCCTATAACGCAGCCGATAAGTTTGGACTAAATTGTAACTGCGTGCCTCAGTGTCTCAGTCTGTGAGCATGAGCTCACGCGTGAACACAGAATCAAAAGTTGTGGATTTGTTCGCTGGGCACTATTGAAGAAAGCTACCTAGCCTGTTTGTATGCACTTACCTGGTTTGGATAATTAACAGATATGGGCGCAGCTCACAACTTGTTTGGGATATTATGGATGTCAATGTAGGGCCAACTGCCCAATTTCAGGCATTTCAGCCAATGTCAACAAATAACAGAATGCTGGCTGGGAGGGGGAAGGAGTAGGTGAGGGAGGAGGAGGTTGGAGAAGAGGGGTGAAGGAGGAGGAAGAGGCGGGTGAGGTGAGGCCTACTTGGTGAGAACGATGGACACAGCGTCGTTGAGGATGCTCTCGCCGAACACCAGCATGTTGAGCACCGGGTCCACGTTTAGGGCGTTGAAGATGGCGATGGTGGCCACAGGATCCACGGCGGAGATCAGCGACCCGAAGGCAAAGCTACAGCGGACACACAGACAAAGGATAGAAGGACTTTGCTATGGAGTTGGCTTTTAGTGAAACATCAGAGAGACTTGGCAAAAGGACGTACACTTTCCTCCAATGTTTGTGGATAATCTCGGATTCAGCAGTCCTACTATGTTATGGAAGAACTTCTGGTTTGCAACGCCAGAGGGTCGGGCCAAAAAACTAAAACTGAAAGGGGCAGAGTGGCCAGTATACATGTTGAATTTACTTTTTTACATTTAATTAGTGCCAGTCTCGTCCCATTAGCCAATTTAAAGCACTTACATATTCAAGCCTTCAGCAACATGATAGGTCAAATATGAAGCAAAAAAGGGAAATGCCCTGAATTGAGCTTGTCTGCTACGTATTTTAGATGTTCAACCTCAAACCCAATTAAAGGATAACTAAAAAGAAATACACAAAGAGAAAAAAGATACAAAGGTTGAGAAGCAAACGCTTTGACTAATGGGTTTATGGTAAACTATAGCATGGTATTCACAAACCGCTCTAGAGAGGACACGTTTTAAATTGCAACCATTATCGGTATCCTACTTGTAAGCTATGATCTATCATTTTACAGACTAAATACTAATTATAAAGCTTCCAAGGAACTTCAACACTTGAAACTCAATGTTGTCATAGACGATGACATAGACGATGACACACAATACAGGACAGTACATGCCACCTCAGCAGCTCCTACACTTTGGGTTGCAATCTGGATGACTTTTTATAGTTCAAAGATTACGTCAGTTGTCAGTTAAAACTGGACGAGATAGGCAGTTTGTTTGATTCAGTTTGATTCATGAAACATGAGTGAGTCCTCAACATTCAAAAAACCAGTATGGTCATAGTGGTGCACCATAAAAACTCACCTGTCCGTCATGCTCATCTTGTAGATCACGTCGGCCTTGGAGAGAAATGTATTGGGGGGTTTGAGTTCCACAAAGACACCATCACAGAGGAGCACAGACACAGCTCAGGTGCAAAGACAACTCGTATCGTATCTAAAGAGGTAGATTGACACTGAAACGTTGTTGCAGCGAAAATGCCTGATTAATCATTCATTTCATTGGGGTAGTGTGTTTACGCTGAAGTGGTGGGGGGTGGCATGGGGATGGGGAAAAAGGGGTCAGGCGGCCTACGGTGAAATTATGAAACAAAATCAACTTTGGAGGAAGACGACCCGACCTAGTGACACTCCCAGCAGTTAATGCGGGAATCGCTGCCACGCCTGATGATATCCCACTTGTAAAACGATAACATTACAACGCACAATGCCCACACACCTGTCCAAGGAAGTAGATGCCTCCTCCAACAATGAAGGCCGAAATCGCTGTGCCGATCACAGCAAAGAGGCAGATGGAGCCAATGTTCTGAAAGAAGTTTCCCTGGACAAACATGTACACGTTATCATACATCATACATTACTCATCATTAGGCATTTTTACACCGCCAAGCACGGCTTGGCACGCCCGGCGATTTCACTGTCTTATCTCAAGTTTCCTGTGTGAAACCGAGGGGGTAAAATCCCCTGTTCATCACAGCGCGGGCTTTCTTGGTTCACTGGAGAAGGCGGGGCTGCGTACGGAGTCTAGACTTCTGTGGTCTAGACTGTGTGTCAGCAGCTGCACGTAAGTTAGCATGGAACATTTAGATGACCATTTTTTTATGGTTCTATCAGTATTATTACCACATCTCATGCTTATAAAAACTTCATGAAATCCAATAAATTGACTCTACTCCATTCAAAGTGCTCTGTATTGCTATGTGAATAGCACAGCCATGGGTTATCATCTGAACTCATCTGAACGTGCGGCCTGCCAGTGAGTGCAGGCTGGAAAAGCACTGCAGGCCTGGCTCTACTGCACAAGAATACTTAGTTTCCTGTTAGATAACAAAAATGGGTCTAGCTTCAGGGGTAAGGGTTGTACCATTACTTATACACTTTATCGTAAATTTTTAAGGACTGGATTGGACTGAAAGTGTCGTTTCATTAAACTATGGTGGTATATTCTGGCTGAGTCAGCGTTTACAAGACAGGGACTTGACTGTGCATTTATATCAGTGAACCTCTCACGCCATGCACACAGAGGAACACCGGACTGGCCTACAGATAGATTCAACAAAATGTTGAAGCAACAACAGGGATGTGTGTTCACCGAGGGCATCCTTTGCAAGGAATGCAAATCATGAAGAGAGAGATATAAGAGAGTTACACAATGAGATGAGCTGTGTCTGTTTGTTCCAATCAGCCGCTCGCTGTGCTCTCGGGGTGAGAACAGGTGGAGTCACTCGGTTGGATTGCAAAACCGGTCAATCCAGCTCCATAGGAAATGAAAAAATGGTTTCTGCGGCCGGGGTCACAGTAACACAGTACGTGTCACAGTAACGGTAAAGGAGGTCAAAGAAAGTTGGCGTTTTTGAAAATACAGGAAAAACCCGACTGACAGCACGGCGCGGCTAGGAGACAAACACACCTTATGCAAAGAGTATCCAGACTCAAAGATGATTGGCGGCAGGAGCAGGAGGAAGAACATGTTGGGTCTGAACATTTCCTCTTCCTGTTGAAAGACAAAGAGAAAAAAAGGAGCACAGGGTTAGGCCTGGCACACCTGTACAACAGAACCAGGTGCATCACACGGTCTGAAGGGACAGAGATCATGCTTGGGGATGAATGGTCGGATACCAGGGCCACTTTGGTTTTACCAATTATCTTTTACTTGAAGCACAGTTAATTTCAGACCTTTAGGTTGCTCTGGGTTAATAGCATTAGGAGGTCAGGGAACAAACCATTATGTTTAAATTGCCCTTAAAATGAGGAGCACATGTTTCCATTTAAGTGGTTGAACTTATTTTTAATAGCTTGTAGTGGAAGAATGACCACTATTATCACACCGTGTTCAGCAGATGAGAGGAAACCTCAAATGACACGCGTGCACACACTCGCGCACATGCACACGCGGCAAATAATGTATGCATTGTTGGTTCTCAGCTAAATGGACTGACGTAGGCATCATGTGTCACTGCATTGCACCCTTGCTGCGAGTGTATCTGTCCATGCTGATGCATCATATGGTATGTTATGCCGCATGTGCATTCTCTTGTGCTTTCTTAACCATTAATGCAGGATGCTAAAATGAGTGGTAAAATGGATGCGGTGTGGATGTGTGACCTCCCGTGATTGGGAGGTCGGGTATGAGCTTGGGTATGAGCTTCCTCCCATAGATTTTCAGTTCCTTGTTTTGCTGTTATTCATGTGAACGGGGAAGCAAGGTGGTGGGGCTGCTCTGTGAGCATAGGGGGGGGGGGGGGGGGGGGGGGGGTCAGATGAGTGAGCTTAGGGACATAGGGGGATGCCGGTCAGGTCAAAGAACGTCTAAACGGCTTTGTTTCAAATATTTATGTCTTAGCAAACAACAAAATAGGACAGAGAAATATAATATTTTACAAGCAAAATCCACAAAAATGCAATATATTATGTCAATTTCTGGCACAAATGTTTTATTTGTAAAACCAAACACTACATTAACTGAAGGTACACGGTATAGCCAGAGTCGCCTACGCCATGAGTACGGGTAAAATACACAATGTCAGAAATGGTCAAACTCTATTTAATAATCTGTATCTGCCGGATTGAAACAAAATGTTTTCTTTCTGTTTACTTTAAGGAAGGAAACATCAGGTTACACAAACGTTTAATCGGCTGTGACATTTAATTCACTATTTATGACATGCCAAATAGGTGAGTGCGAGTAAGCAGAATATTGTAGCAATGGGGATACACCGTTTATTCATTGAGAGCAACTATATAATGTTTTAGTGTTTGGCGTGTTTGTTCAGTGTTGTTCAATTGTTGGTTATTACTCCTACTTAGGTTGTTAAGAAATTAAGCACTGAAACCAGAATTGACAGCATTGTTTGGGTTGTCAAGGCCGGTTCATCTTCAATTAGTCTAAACCTTGCAGTGTTGCTGACTCAAGAGACGCTGCACATACCATTGTGTCTTACTTACCAGGGGGCTCATGTACAAAGTTTGCTTACGCACAAAAAAGCTGCATAAGCCACTTCTCAAGCAAACGTTCGGATGTACAAAGACTGCCTTGACGTGAGAAAGTGAGGTTCTCCACGTAAACTAAATGCCTGGCTTACGCACATTTCTACTGCATTTTGTCAGTTGGCGGCACATAGAGGCAATGCAGCGCAACATTAGGCCTACTCGATCACGAGTCATGAAGTAATATTGCAATATGAGGCTAGTTCAAAGTGGATTTGAACGTCGGGATGTGTGATCTTAAATGCACTTCAATCATGCGTTATTCTTGTCGAGACGCATAATGTGCCCCAGCAATATTATTTTCAGTGATGACTTATTTATTAAACATTATATATGAACCACATACAGGACCATGCATGACATCTGGGCTAATGGATCTCTCTTCACGCATTTGTCGTCAGATTCTTGACTGCAATATTATTATTTGATGTTGCGTGGAGTAAGAACAAGCCATTGTTACTTAAAATCAATCAATCAATGAACCAGTCGGTCGATTTCGAATTATGTACATATTATTGACACCTTGGGTGTACAACCTATCGTCAGCATGCATCCAAATAAATGAGAATATAAAAGCATGCGCAAAATGTGGCAATAATCGATAGGTTGACAATGGCAGTGTTGGCCTTGCAAGAAGATTGGCCAAAAAGGAGCCGATCCCAAATCACAGCTGCCACCCTTTGCTCAAATAGGGCGAGCTCCCCGACTCTGGCCCCACTGCCCGTCTGACCCACGGTGGGCAGACACCTTTCTTTTTACGTCCACCTTGATGTCCGACCACTTTTTTTTAATGTCAGCCACAGTTCGGCTTTCCGCCCCAACCTCATTGACCGACTTGGCAACGTTTTCCCATGCCAGATTTTTGCTTTTGATGCTGATTCCGTAGGAAAGAGAGCCAAACAAGATCTTATTTCTGTCTACCTCCGAAATCAGCACCTCCACCTCGCATTCACTAAAGTTATTTTTTTCTTCCTTTCTCCTAAGGAGAAAAACCTGCACTACTGCAGGCCTATTTATACAAATTAGCATATTAAATGAGGGAGGAGACTGGGCGGAGAGATGGGCTTGTGCATGTGCGCTCAATTTCACGTTAATCGGGATGTACAAAGAGAATCTGTGTGAAATCGTGTTTACTGGATTGATACATCCAGATTTTTTTGTACGCAGCAGCTAGTACATGAGGCCCCAGGTCGCCACAGTATAATCAGTGGGCATCAGACATGATCCAAAGCCCCTTGTTCTGATAGTTGTACAGATAACTTCATATCATAGACCACTAGTACTTTCACAGGGCTATAAAAACGGTGTCAAGGCAAGGAATGTGTTTTTTTAAATACCTAAATGAGGTGGACAGACACGAGGTGAAGGATGGAGAACGTTAGGAAGTCGAGGTGGGAGGAGGAATGGGGTCGGGTTGGGATGGAGCCAGAAAACCCCCTGCATGAGTGGTAAGTACCCGAGACACTTTCAGGTTATGACTTTCCTACCTATCATTTAGCTCTGAAGCCCTAGGGGGCGGGATTGACTCAGAAGGTAGAGCGGGTTGGCTGGTAACCGCAAGGTTGGTGGTTCGATCCCCGGCTCCTCCTAGCTGAGTGCCGTGGTGTCCCTGAGCAAGACGCCTCACCCTACTTGCTCCTGACGAGCTGGCTGTTGCCCTGCGTGGTTGACTCCGCCGTAGGTGTGTGAATGTGTGCATGAATGATGTGAATGTCAGTCAACACTGTAAAGCGCTTTGGATAAAAGCGCTATATAAATGAGGACCATTTACCATCTAGGTGAAGTGAAAGGGCAGTGCTGAATATGCATGCAGGCACCGGAGAACAGACGAGGTCGTAAGAAAGCCGGCCATGCATGCAGCACAGCTCTCGACAGACACAGATGCACTCCTGCACGCATGCCTGCACATGTTTAACAGGCACATGCTTAGCAATGTGTGTTTGCACCGACAGGCGAATAAACCCACAGCATTCGGCCAGCAGGAGGGTCGTTTTGAGTGCCTTAGAACGAGGTTGGAGAAGTGACACGATGTAAAGCCATGTCAAGTCATTTCATGTTTAAACCCCCGCCTGACTATTCCCTTGCAATGAGTATGAATTATTTCATGAGCATGAACATCAGGTATCCTTTGGGTTAACCAGTGAAGGCCACCGTAGCACATGAACGAGAAAGGATGCACACAAGAAAAAACACAGTGTATAGCTGATGCTACTCAATACCAGCCAGAATACATAAATAAAACACATTTGTAATAAAAAACAAAACTACATTGTGTTTTACTCAGTTTGTGTTTTTTTTGTGTGTGTTTGTTGTAAGGGGAGGGACCAAAATGAGCAGAGTGCATGTCAGAGAGAAACGATGATGGAGACAGCCCAGGAGTACAGGCTCCCTGCAGGCCCCGTGCAGCTGCTGACACACAGCAGTGACATAACCGCTTGGGAAAAAGCCCCCTGAAACCACAATTAAAATCACTCTGCCCTGCTCCCGCGTGTGTGTGCGTGTGTGCGTGTGTGTGTGTCCGTGTGTGTGTGTGCGTGCGTGCGTGTGCGTGTGTGCGTCTAACTGTCTATTGGGCACAGGGGAATTTTATTAAAAAACCTTTCGCTGCTCCGGTGCGCCTGAACAGATACAGCAATACCAGAGGGGAATGGTGGGCTCTGAAGAAACCGTACACAGGCACAACACACACATTTTTAATCAGTCATGAGCACAAAGGTGGGGGGGGGGGGGGGGGAATCGAGGGAGAAGTGGGCCGTACAGTCTATGTTTACGTTTCAGAGAGGTGGGAGTGGAGCCGAGAGAACGATTTGGCAGCAAACGACAGTGAGAACGGGCGGTTGGCAGAGAGACTTCTCTCCTGACAGGATGTGGTCGCCGAGAGTGGTGGGGGATTTTTTTTTTGTGGCCTGTGTGGCTAGTCCTGGAACGTCCTCCACATCCGGCAGAGTGGGCTGACTGAAGGCTAGCAGCACCGGATGAGTGTCGGGGTTCAAGAGCAACCCCAAGACCCAGGTATATATATATACACGTGGGCGAGAGGGTGAGTGAGTGAGAGGGGGAGTGAGTGAATGAGTGAGTGAGAGGGTGAGTGAGTGAATGAGTGGGTGAGCGCGATGCCATCTACAAACCTGCTCCATGTTGAACTCGCTGGTGAGTGAAACACGGCCTTTGTGTTTGGTGTTTGAATACGTACGAAAAACGCCTCAGGAAAACATGACACACAAACAATTGGAAAGGGTCTGTGGTAGGAAAGGATAATATTGACGGAACCTCTCTGAAAAGTTTACACTGCTCTTTGCTCCCAGGTGCATTTCAATAACAATAATAATAATATAATAATAGTTTTTTTTTCATAGGAACCGCAATCACACAGAACCCTTTCTCTCTTACACACTGCCAACCCTCACGTTTGATATGCATACCTCGATGGGACTGACCCATTTACGGTAAATAAGAGGTGAAATTAATTATAGATAAGTGTTCAGTGGCGGTGCCAGTTCACAAGGCAGAGTCAACCCTCACTAGAGACACCTGGACGTAAGTACGAGGTGGACGGGGGGGTTGGGCTGGTGGGCACGGGACACAGGGTACACAGGGGGGGGGGGGGGGGGGGAGAACCCGGCTCTGGTTACTGGGACCGATGACTCAGCAACACCCAGGGGCCCCCAGAGCCGTTGGACAATGGGGCCCCTGTGTGGCGGAAACAACTACATAACCTCCCCATCTCTCTATTGCTCACTTGCCGTCTCGCTGACTGGCAGAGAACAAGGAATGTTAATTAAAGGCTGTGAGAATGAGGAGGGGGAAAAAAATAAATAGAGGCCTCACATGCGGAACAAGAAGCACGCTGGAAGAGTAGACGTTGTTTCACTAGGGAGAGGTAAGCAGGGGAGATCATGGACTAAAGCTTGAGGCCGGGACCAACAATTTAAAGTGATGGCTCGATATACAATGATACTTTTGTTTGATTATGATGCTTTGGAAACAGGAGCTGCAAGCTAAATCTCAATAAAGATCTAAGACAGACCCGACCACACCTCATTCTGAGGAACTGTGCATTAGCCAAACCACACAGCTCCCCAGAGTGTAAAGCCTGTTCTAATATCACAGGAGAGATGTCTCTCCTTACAGATCAACATAAGCAAAACTACTAGGGGTGTAACAATTCACAGATACGAATCGGTAACCTGTTGGATTACCACAGATGTGACTACATCATTACCTGGGCCCCTTAATCGATTTAAAATGACCAAGAATCGGTCGATGCACCGAGTTAAACGTTGCGAATCGGTTGAGTGAAGCTTTAGCCTGATATAAAACAACATTGTAAACTCAAACATTCCGTTTCCATACGGATCTGAAGGAGGTCGGCGGATCAGTGTGTGTGTTTGTGTATGTTTGCGCACGTCTCCGCGTCTCGTGTAGCCTAGTCCTAACTAGACCTTCGTACTCATTTCATTCATACCGATGGTCTAGAACTGCTATAGAGACAAACGATTTCTCACTTGAAGGCAGGTGCTGTTGAAGTTTAAAACCTATTGACTCTGCCCAGTGCCACTCCGGATCTGTCTTAACCAATCGCTAACGTTTGGTCGTGACGTATTTCATGCTTAGCAAACTCCTTCACCACTAACGGAGCCAGCTGGAAAATTAAACTTTTCCAGAATCACGTGGGAAGAAGCGCCACAACATCTTGACCACCAACAAAAAAAAAATCTGGCTTTAATTTATCTATATTCGGCAGAGTTTCCACAACAGACCGAATAGCTTTCTCCATGGTCTTCCTGCTGCTTCCTGGTATTCATTTGACTACAACTGAAACTCGCGCACGACCTGTACGTCACTGTTCTCAGGCCGCGCCTCCTGTTCGCTGATTGGAAGGACAAACTTGAGAGAAAAGAAATCGTTCGAACATACAGCACTCCCAGACCTAGTACTGAAGTGAAATGAAAATTGAGCGGAAGTACGGAGGCGGGTGGAACCAGGCTACGTCTCGCGAGTTGTGAGCGTTCAAAAAACAGGTATAATAAAAATATAACAATACAACAAGTCCGAAAACAGTGAAACGATTTTCAGTGCACCAGTGAATCTGAAATGAAACGTGTGAAAGTCCTTTGGGTTTTATAAGAAGGAGGGGAATATTGACAAAAGCCTCGCTATTTGTAAATTGTGTAGGACAGTGACCAAGTCGTTCCAAATTGATATATTTGTCTTTTTTTTTTTATTAATTATTTATTTATTTATTTATTTTGAGTTATCTGATTGGTCTAAAAAATTATTTATTTTGAGGGATCTCATTGGTTGAAAAATTTAATTTATTTCGAGCGATCTGATTGGTCTAAATTTTATTTTGCTCGCAAACAAAAATATTCAGACCAATCAGATAGTTCCATATTGAATTGCATCGTCCCTGAATCGTATCGTAGGATAGCGAATGTATCTAGATATGTATCGGATCGTCACATAAAGGAGAGATGCACACCCCTAAAAACCACCATACCTTCCAATTGGCCAGTTCCTTGAACTCTATTATTTTGATGAAGCCTCCCATTAGGATTCCTAGAAAACAGAAAAGGACAAGAACAATGACATTTATTAACATTTTTCAGCCGTAACACAGCACTCATAATGAACTTCGAATTAATGAACTGTTATTTACAAGCTAATTTTTACATGCAATAAATCACAATTAAGAACAAATATTGTGACAGTTGACAGTTAACTACATTCAACAACAAGGTATTAACTGCTGTGAGCCAGGTATTAAGCAATCATTTAACCTAGAACCACATTCTCATTCTACCTAGAAACACTTTCTCATTTACCTCAAACAAATGGGGTTTAAGACGGGTCACAGAAACAACTCAACAATCTCCCCTGACATTCCAGCGTTATTTAGAAACACAGTGCCCCTTTAAACGTTAACAATTTCAATAGTTCGACAATGCATTCAACCCTGAGACAATATCAACATAGGGGCAGAGCGGAAAGCACATTGGTGCATTTGAATCGTCTGGTCGTATTGTGCCTCTAGATTAGAGACCGAATACAGAAGAGCTTTTGTCACCCCTGGGTTGAACGCAAGGTATTTAGCTCTCTCGTTACACAACTCATTAGAAAAACGGAGGCCGTGACACACAAGAGGCATGTCATTGGCCTGAAAAAAAAACACCAGAGAGAACCAATCTGTGTTGTAGAAGGTTGGAAGCTTCACGGGCCAACCGCCGGACAAAGACATGGAGGTGGGCTCAGAGAGAATGAGCAGGATGTCAGAGAGAGATAGAGGGGGGGAGACAAGCGGAAGAAATGGCCGTCGCTGCTGGATTCTAATAAGCTATGTGGTTATCTCTCTTGAGCAGTGGTCCCCCCTATGCTATGCTGGAAGTGAGGAGCCCTGCCTGGTATACATCATGCAGGACAGGCTCGAGGAAGGGGAAAAGGGGTCTGGTGGGGTCAGGGCCGAGGCCTGCCGGTGGGTTTGAATGATCGTCACTGTGCATGCAGAAGTTGCTCGGGGGAGCGTAAACAAAGAGGAAAGTAAATAAATGACCCCAGGTGACATGGCATAAGATGACCAGGAGCCAACGAGGAAGAAAAACAATGAAAAAGTCCATTTTAATCATGTTAAACACAACACCCGCATTATTTTCATGTCCAGTGCGAGTCTGCCCTTAATCCATGATCAAACAAAGCGTTCATCTATGCTGAACTGTGTTCTCAAACAATGTATTTTATTACCAGCCTATATATTGCAACGATGGAAGTGCTGGTGGTCTACAAAGACACCGGCCCGGTGCACAGTCGGCTTTAACACGCGTCTCAAGACTATCGATCCCATGTGGACAGCCAAGTGTGTCACTTCACAACTGCCATTAGAGTTTTTCATTGGCAAATCAAATTGCCCAAGATGTTTGAACCACCCCTAATATACCGTATCTCCATGGGCTTTTGAAATGTTTAGACGTGGTGGACAAACTCAGCTTAAGGATCTGATTATTTGGATTTACTTTAATATGACGCCGTTGGCATGCAAATTACCACATACTTCTGCTTAAGCAGCAGCTGTCAGTTGAGTAGGCTGTCCGTCAATGTGGCCCGGGGCACATTTGCTCAAACTGCTAAAATAATGTGGACTGAGCTAATTTAGAAAGAAAAGCATTTTGTGGCTAGAGTCTACTAGTGATCGGATCACCCAAGATGCATATTAATGCCAGATGTGAATAGACACACAGGAAGGAAGTAGCTTAATGCAAAAAAAAAGGTGAACTGCCAATTTTATCTCTGAGTGAAACTGTTCATACCAGTTCTGCAAGAAAGCACAATGGTTGCAATGTCAACTAGGGTTAGCATATTAAATATGACCCTGTCTCATTGGGAGTTCATCCAAAGTGTATTAACAAGCTCAGTCGGTCAGTGTGTGTGTGTGTGTGTTTCATGTCAAGATTGATACTCACCAATGGAAACAACCGCCACACTCTCTGGCAGGAAATTGAGCTTGAATTTAATAAGCAGATGCACCAATATGATGCAGATACCTACAAAACAAGAATGAATACCACAGCATTACAACACTATTACAAATGTTAGAAAGCTATTTTCTGCTTTAGTATCTACTAAGAGCTACACAAAGGATGACATTCGTGTTTTGTTTGTTCTCCATCTTTACCAGATGTCCATGGGTGTCAAGTTGCGAAGACATGTTGAAATCTATGAATGATGAATCACCTGCATTTAGCATTAGGGTTCAATCTCCCAAGTAATTATTAGGATACTATTTAGTAAAATCTTAGTATGATATTATAATAGAGAGATATAGTTCAGGCACTACATTAAAGAGATCGATTAGATTAGGTATAAGGTTAGAAAGGCTAATGGATTGGGTAGTATTGTAGGCTGGGCTCGGGATACAAGATTGGTAATGTTCTGGGTAATTAAACTAGTGCAGGCAGCCCCTCTTATTCTGCTCTACTTAGTGGCCACATGTTAAGGGATGTCTGTGTGGGTTCCTCTCAAACCCTACCTCCACTGGCACAGCAGGAAAGAGTACCTACACCCAAAAACCCCAACAGGCCAAATCAATCATGTTTGCTCGTATCCCCAACTCTGAACTTGACACTACCCAAAGCTTGTGGTCATATGTGAGGGAGGCGGCCGTGTTTATTCACTGGTAAATGGAGAACTCTGCCATGTGGCTCGGCTTACTTGTCTTCACCACTCCATCGTGTGCGGTGCCATATTAGTGCTCCAGCCTGCCTGAGTGTAGCAGCCACAGTAAGCAGTAGTTTTATTGTGGTTTCGAGGGTTAGTAGCCCTGTTGCTTTGGTAAGCTATACTATAAAATAGTATGTTGTAATGTATAGTAAGTAAGTAAGTAAGTAAGTAAAGTAATAATGAGGAATTCTGCTGACCAAATCAACAGGAGACAAGTGATTCAACATACTAAACACCATGATGGTACAAGTTCTCGCTCCATCTCATATCAAGGCTACGACCGGCCAACACAGGTCAGGCGAGTGTGTTCTGTCACTTTGGGACAGTCCCAACAAAACATGACCAGGTTAGTATTTTTACTTGTTGGGAATGTGTTATTATGCTAGTAAAATACACACAGCATGCCAAGTATTTCCAAAATTGAAATGTGTTTGTGTATATGTGTGTAATTAAGTCAAATTGTGCCTTTTTGGCACAGAAACCCTAGAATTTGGATGAGTCACTGATTATTACTGCTATCTGGTTGCATCACACAGTATGGTAGTTTCTCCGCCCTCGACCAAAAGGCTCTCCAGAAGGTGGTCAACGCTGCCCAATACGTCACAGGCAGGGATCTACCAGCCATGCAGGATATCTACTCCAGAGGATGTCTGAGCAAGGCCAGAAGATCATCAAGGCCACCCCCAGCCACAGACTGTTCTCGCCACTAGTCTAACCCTATGATGGTGCATGGGGTCATCAACAGAACATATTGTTAGTTGCGTTTCCGGCCGAGGACAGTTAGATAGGTTAACCCCAATTCTAAATTGTACTCTGAAACCAGAAATATACCTTGTCAAATGCCCTCTCTGAGAACGGATACAGAGTAAGACCTGTTGTCTGCAAACTGTGGGTCTTCAGCCATGAGTGGGTGTCAGGTGGGGACCAAGTGATCAGGGGGGGACATGACACACTAATGATGACTTGAATGTTTTGGTTACTAAACTGCACCAAATATTTGGTGGGTCAAGGAGATAAAGTGCAGCATGTCTTTGAACTTTTGAGTTGACACTCGCAAAAAGAGGAAAAATACATATCAACAACAGCCTGTTCAAGAGACTTGGTATACTACTCACCAATTACCAGCAGACTAAAGAATATAGTCATTCCACTGGACTGTTCCTCCTCTTGGGCCTTGACCCCGGTCTGCACGGGCAACATGTTTTTAGGAGTTGGGGGTCGAGCAGGCGTCGTGGGCCGGGTGGGCAGTGCTTCCAAATGTTGGGTTCCATTGCTGTTATTATATGTGTCATTGGACTTGCTGTAAAGGGAACATGTGTTAGGATTTGTATTGAAGTCACCACCTCCGATGTAAACAGTAGCTGCTAGTTGCTATATGACAAATATTTCCTACGGATCTGAAAGCATATCAGACTATCGGCCAATGTTATAAGATACTCTGTTATACATTAGCCAACACTAGTCGTTCTGGCTATTAACGACAATGACAATGACAATAGTTTATGTATTAAATAAGATACGTAAATAGTTAAACTTTCCCTACGGTTGATCGCTTAAATCCTGTATTGTTTCCTCATGGAGAATGTCATTTTCCAGTTCTTCTCTAGCTTCAAGTGTTTCCTGCAGGTCCGAAGGGTCTTCTATCTGAACTCCATTCAGGAGACATACGCGTGGATTTAGAGATAGTAGCAAAAGCAAAACTAAAATATTAAAGTGGGAATCATGCATCCTTAAATTAACACGTTGAAACACAAATATGGGATAGTTATATTTTGCATGTCAGACTTAAAATTCAATTTCTACCAGTCGGTGTAGTCGTGTTTCTTTAGTCAACACAAATACTTCCTGGTTACGATTTGTGGGGGTTGTAGTCCTACATTGTATGAGCCTTATAGAGAGTCCATAAAACTTATATTAATGCCCACCCCATGATGGATACAATTATTTATGTTTAGTCAGTAATTGAATATGAATTTATTTCACGCAATTTAGTGACATGTATATGTTGGGGACCCGTTTTACTTATTTTAGTACTTCATTACCCATGTTTGCTCAAAATAGGCATAGTGCTTTGTGGGTAACGTAGTTTATAGTATGCCTCTTAATTGCCCGCAGCAGAGATGTATAGAAAAATGTTTTTCACTGCAAGGGTATTTATTTTGTGAACTACTTCCCACATTTCCACACCACCATATGATACACATATCAGTCACATGTGACAACATCACATTTATAAAGGAATGAGACAATACGCAGTAACCATGCAATCATTTTTAATTTGGAGTGAAACTCACAGCTATCTATCTGATGACCTCAAACACACGCGCACACGCGCGCGCGCACACACACACACACACACACACACACACACACACACACACACACACACACACACACACACACACGCTCTCACGCGCACAGGCGCACACGCACGCGCGCACACACACACACACACACACACACACACACACACACACACACACACACACACACACACACACACACACAACCCCCACATAAACACACAATATCTAATATATAATTACCCTAGAATAAGAAATATTAGTCAGACAACATCAACCATTTATGGCGATGAAAGGATGATGGCAATCATAGCACTAAACTGGAATCCTCGAATTGTAAGATGTGGAAAGCTAATTTAGCCTAATTACAATAGCCACCGATAGCCCTGTGGTTAGTTAATGAGTTATTATCAAGGTGTTTGCTATGGAGAGCCACTGGAAACGCACGCTTTTTTTTGTTCAACGCCCACTTGCTCTATTAGCCGAGGGGGGAAAGCTCCATTCATAGGGCTGGACGCGCAGGAGCGGTCGTGTTCCGTCTGCATCGTACTTTAAAAGGCACCGAATGATGAGCTTCCACTGAAGATATCGCGTCAGTTTTAACTGCATTATCGCAGTTAGCTGTTTCAAATGAGAGATATCTTCGACTTTCATTCATACCATATTTCGGAGTGGAATATGAATGTCTCGATGATCGACTGATTGAAGATCCTTCCCCGTGCCCATTCTGCGCTGTAACAGACGGACTTCCTACTCGCTTCGCCACTCATCGTTGCCGCATACCGACCAACTATATTCAGCAGATTTCCCTCCTTGATCGACCGACCACTTTCTACTATTTGGACAAAACAGGGGCTGCTTTGGCTGCATCGGAACTGCTGCAACGTTATTGTAAATACTCAAACGTGGCTGTGTGTTTTTTGCTGTAGCCTATATGATGCCGAAACGTCTGCGATTCCGGAGAAGGTCATTCCTTGGGCTTTTATTCCTCTTCTCACTGTCGACCTCCGCATTGTATTTCATCTATTCAGCCCCCGGTATCGGTAAGTTTGGACACATTGCTAAATTAATACAATGGGATGGGATTGCCTGCTTCGGGCGTGTGTGTGTGTGTGTGTGTGTGTGTGTGTGTGTGTGTGTGTGTGTGTGTGTGTGTGTGTGTGTGTGTGTGTGTGTGTGTGTGTGTGTGTGCGTGCGTGCGTGCGTGTGCGTGCATGCATGTGTGTGCATGCATGTGTGTGTGTTAGTCCATGACAGCTTGACTGTACAGTAACTAAGTCTGTTTTTGACAGCAGAGAGGCAATGCAGCTTTTTTTAATTATTATTATTTCCCATTCGACGACGTGGACGCTAGCCCATAACCCGCCATAACACAGGGCACCTGCCTGCCATTACACCTTGTCACGGATAAGAATCCTGCTTATTACAATCGGGTGGTTATAATCGTTACAGTGGGCTTACAGAGGGGAACAACAGCATGCTCATTTGGCTGGGATGGATAAGGGTACACCATGGGCGTTTTGTGCCCATGGTAACCAAGTTTGCCAAGTGGATTTGGGTCGAGTAACAGCCTGTTATAAATCATGTGACTCTCATGAAACGCACAGTTCTCAAGTTAGTGGAGCCGTGCATTTGTCTGTTTCAATGGATCATGGCCTTCACAGCCAAAGGTTGTGAAGAATAAGCGCTATTCAATAAGAGGGGATCCATCATTTGATGCCTGTAGAAGTCACATGCATTTCAGTAGGCCTAGTATCCCATGACGTGAATCACTCCTAAATCATTTATGCCTTACCCCCCTTCCCCGCCTCATTTTATGACTCCTCTAGATCAGTCTGTTTGCCCACCTTAATCTCCCTATCTGTTTGCTCACCTGAGCTTCCATATCTTTCCTGTCTGCCTGTCCATCTGCCCATCCATGTCCTTACATGTACATGGACGGATGTAGTTATGGTTTGATGGCTGCTTAATCCATTGATGTCATAACGTTTTGTTGAGAGCATGGTATCCTACACCACTCATCCTCTCATCTTACTTTTGTTCTGCAAAGATGGCGATGACCTGATGGTCTCTTTATCACTGCTTTATGGGTTTGGGTATAGAGGTTATCTTGTTGTCAGGGTTTCACAACCCAGATGGGACTTTTACCTGCCATTACGTTGTTATTGGTCTTTGGGCCAGGCAAACACTACATACCTTTGAATTTGAGCGGTTGGCTAGTGCTCAACCTTTCCCCTTCAGCAGTGTTCGAATTACGTGAGAGCCAGAGGGAGCCGAGCTCCCATAAAGTGAGGACTGGCTCCCATAAAGGCAACAAAGTCAAAAATATGAGGGGGTCTCTAATATCTGAAGGTGTCTGCCATATGTGGCATTGTAATTTAATCTTAAACAACGCTCATTATCCATCCCCGTGCGGTCTCTTACCATTAAATATGTTAAATTAAAATATAGGCTACTATACGGGACTTAGACCGACTAATTTCACGGATTCCTGTGAGACCAGGTTGCCTTAATTACATAGGCTATGTTGCATATGTCAGGTGAAAACTAAATGTCAAGGGAAAGAGGCAGTGGTTGAAAAAAGAATTTTGATCGCTTATTAAGTTCACTCGTTGCTTATAATGGTTTCCCAGTATCATTTCCTTAATTTAGAAGACAGTTTTGTTAATTTTTGAATTGTAAAATAAATCAAATATTTTTTTGAAGTATGAAATTATTGGAAGCCAGTCGAGCTGACCTTGCCTGCTGAACCCACGGCCCATAATAAAGAACAGCCGAGACAATATCCTTAATTCAAACATGCCGTTTCATTTGGCCTCAATTGGCTACGGATCCGAACTTGGAATGAACGTGCGCAACGGGGATTTCTAAAGGTTACTGTACAGTGGCGGAGACTAGCGTCAGGAGCTGAAACATCACTACGGTAGAGCTAAGAAGGTTCTACGAGTGCTTCAGACCAACCTTACCAACGAACAACGTATGAAAGAGATTCGTAGCAAAGAACGTTTCGGGAAACACGCAAAATGTTAAGGTAGAACTTAAAGAAGAGGTTACGAATACCGGCGCTTTTGCTCATGATAAGGCTATGTGCACGGTGCTCCAACTTTTTTTTATGAGATAGAGAGACCCCCTTAAAGATGAAAAGATAATTCGAACCCTGCCCTTCAGTGACTGCGCCACTCTATTGCACAACATCCCGGTGACTTTTAATTGTTGCCCATGGAGACAAGCCCTAACAACAACGGTTCCAGAATTAAAAATCTAGGTAAAACACGAAGTGCAATGACTGTGTCAAATGAGAAACTGTTTCAAAGCCAGATATTGTCTTCTTGGCTGGATATCTTGTTGTATTGGCATGAGGAACTTTACCACTCTTCAAATTGATATTTGTTTAAATGTGTAATTTTTCTGTTTGCAAAATTTACATTCAAATGCAACCCAATGAACGAGGTATGGGGAAGGTGCATGGATTACTTATTACAACATGACAATGGAGGTTATTCTTAAAGCTAGGGAAGGCTGTTGTGAAAAACCGGTCAGAGTAAGCTTGATTTGAAAGTAATTGATTTGCATTTATAAAGAGCTTTTTCTAGGTACCCTAAGCGCTTTACACTAGTGACCTAGTGAGGATGTGTGCTTGTGTGCTTGTGTACATGCATGCACGTGTGTGTGTGTGTGTGTGTGTGTGTGTGTGTGTGTGTGTGTGTGTGTGTGTGTGTGTGTGTGTGTGTGTGTGTGTGTATAGCAACCACTTGGGTGACATTACTAGCTCACTACCTTTAGCAATATGTATGCCTAGCCTTTCGGTTGATTCTTGTCATGTGCAATGATTGCGCGGGAAGAGTGCACGCAGGTAGCTGGCTACATTAGGTAGACAGGCAGGTAAGCCAATAATTTTATTTGGCCCAATTCAATAATTGAATGGGTAAGTACATGCCTGGGACAGCCACAGATACCATTGTTTTGTCAGTGCATTTGTTTTATTGATTGCTTTCCAGAGGTAAACCCTAACTTGCTTAGCCTCATGTAAGTTAAACACACGTGTGTGTGTGTGTGTGTGTGTGTGTGTGTGTGTGTGTGTGTGTGTGTGTGTGTGTGAATCTTAAAACATCCAACTAAAAACTGATCTCTCTCCCATCATCAAAATGGGTATTGATCCTCATGCTTCCTACCGCCTCTGACCGACTTAATCAATAATTTAATCAATTCTTATATGGCAGACACATAAACTGACTGGAATAGTTCATGGAGACTGCAATAGAACCAAGCATTGATTCCTCCAAATGGGAATCAGAAAAATACCACAAAAAAAGCCCAAGAACACGCATATCATTTGCTTTGACATGCATGAGATACTCCCCCCCCCCCCCCCCCCCCCCCAACCACTCACTCACTAACTCCCTCCCCCCCAACTCATGCAGTTATTGATGGTATCTGCTTAGGGCTTTGGTGTAAGCTGACCCTCCCTTGCCCATCCTCCTGGGTGTTAATTGGGATGGCTTAAAAGCCCCCATGGTTTGAGGTGGGGTCCTTTCAGAAACGTAACAGGGAGCAGCAGCGTCAGTCCATTAATTATAGATGGGAGGTAGTGCCAGGGCTTCTCCTGCTGCCGTTGTGGAAAGCCATGGTTTTAGCCCTCTTGCTTTTTGCAGACAGCTTGGGCTGGGCTGCAGATGGAGGGTCCATTTAGGGATAGCAAGAGAGGTGAAGAGAGAATGAGAGAGAGCTCCCTCAAGGCAACTCAGCAGAAAGAGATGGTGAAGAGGAATGATAGTGCTGGAGGAAAAGGAAACGAGAGGATCATGTGGCATTTAAAAAATGTATTCAATAAAGTCTGTTTATTGTTAAGGCCATTTGAAGGCCCTTTGGAAACTCAACCAAGATCACTCAAGATCGTGACGCACCACCCAGTTGATCCCTTTCCCCCTGCACCACCCTGTCTCAACACGCCCGGGCTATATTTCCAACTCTCTTATTTATATGAGCTTATGTATGTGATGACGCGGTAACACGTTACAGTTAGGGTAATATTAGCTCATGCAGTAGTAAGCATTCTTACATAGCATTAGCAAAAGGGGTTTGATTTAGGGTAAGGGTTAAGGTTATTGTTTAACCCTAACCCTAATCCTATTAAAATATCTATAAATGAATACCTTAGTTAAGTTAAATCCAATCATTCAATGATTACTAGACCATTAGTTAGCTGTTAACTAACTGCAAGTTAATGCTTACTACTGCATTGACTAATGTTAACTCATGGTCCATTAATGTACCCTTTTTGTAAAGTGTTACCAATAATGATGATGATGATGAGTAGGAGGAGGAGCCAGGCCCCCCAAAGCCAAGACACTGAATGCAGGCTGGGACGGCAGGCCACAGCTGGGCCTGATTGCAGCAGTTTATTTAATTAAAACATGAGAGGATCCCACTGGAGCGAGCACTAGGGACGGCACGGGGCCTATTTATAGGAACACAGAGATGCTGCTGCACTCACACAGACATTTGTACATACAAATGCTCACACACACTAACAGACACACACACACATACATGCACGCATGCATACATTCAATCCAGCTCTCATAGATAAGGTTGAAGAATAGAAGGGCAGGTGCTCCCTTTATTCCTTTGAGACCCAGTTTGTGTGTGTGTGTGTGTGTGTGTGTGTGTGTGTGTGTGTGTGTGTGTTTATTGCATGTAATATATGAGTGTATCTAATGTTAACTGACACAACACTTGGAATTCGTTTTTCTGATTACTGCCAAGTGGTAACACTGTATGTGTCAGGAAAAACAATAGCATTGTGCACCATGCATGTTTCAAACCATGCGAGTTCCCATGCTTTTTGGTTGCAAATAGGTGAATACCAGAATGTATCCCTTATTTAAAAAAAATATTCTCTACTGTGAATCATGTAAGCCACTTACTTTTATTCAAAATGATTGAGAGTAAACATAATTCCTTGCATAGTGTAAATGTGTAACATGGATACTGAATGGAAGAGTAGCATTGCATTTAGCATTGCACTTATACTAATGTGCTCATAGTTTAAGGACAGTGAGATGTGACATACATTTTGCTTGAGTGCTTTTGAACCACAACCAAATTCTCGCTTACACCCACACAGTCTCATAGCAACTGCCACTATTTGTCTGGACTGGGTTGCCTTAGCTATGCGTAATTTCTTTATTATGTCTGCAAGTAACGTCCTTACTAATTCCTCAGTAACCACTAATTAGTAATGACCTAACACGTTCCTAGCCAGCTTCCCCCATAATTGTGTAATCAATTTATTTTGCAGATTATATTTTGCAGACTTTGTCAACAACTGCCACCATTTACAGTGGCTTAGGGTTATGTTTAAAAACATAACGCAACGTAAAATCTAGTTTTTGTGGTGCAACCTGCTCTGATTCATTAATGTGTGAATCCCTACTTTCCCTACCTTTAATTTACACAAAGCCGGTACAACGGCTTATCACAATTGATGGTATTCTACAACATGCACTTTTGATAGGCTCTAGGCAATTTTTATTGACAAGCATCCCATGATAATGCATGATCGTTATAACCCAACTACAGCCGTTCTAGAGAAATGCACTATTGTGTATAAACAGCTTTGCATTTGCCTTGTGATGATTGCCTTAGGGCATGACCTGTGACCTAAAGGCTCTTAGGATAACTTCTGAGAGCACACCCTGCATTCTTTGACTGTGTGTTTGCAAGTGTGTGTCTGTATACACTTCCTTCAGAGTCACCTTCCCCGTTTCCTGAGGCTATATGCCTCAGGAAGCCATTTGACTTCTCATTTGGATATAAACTGGCAAGCACTGTGAACACACACACAAGCACAGGGAAAGGCTTGATTCACATCCTTTGTACACGTGTAGGCCTTATATTATTTGCTGTTCGTATTTTTTGCACATTAGGCCTATTGTGCGCACCATGTTTACAAGTTCATTAAGAAAGCGAGGCAAATGGCTTAGTCGCCACCCATGTGTTGTTTGCAATTTTATCTAGTTATTCATTCCTCATTAGCCATAATAACTCACTGGCTTTTATGGCGAGTTATATAGGCCTATGCATGCACTAATTTAGATTAGCGTAAGGCCTTGCATTCTTGACAAATGAGTTTATGGGTGGTGTTGTCCTTATTTTATATATATATATATATATATATATATATATATATCGCTTAAAGCCACCCATTTTATATATATATATATATATATATATATATATATATATATATATATATAAAATGGGTGGCTTAAATCAAGCGATCTGATTGGTTCCCAATTGTTGTATATTGAGCGCAAACACACAGCTATGACGCCCGTTCAGTTTACAGTAGTTTACAGAGTTCAGTATCACTCCGCGCCTAACTTGAACTGTTGTTTATTTATATATAAAATCAATAGCATAGTTCACTGAAGCCTAAAAATATGTTGATTGCTGGAGAGGGTGGAAATGTTGTAAAGCAATAGGCACACGGTGAGTGAACTGCTCGATAGTAGGCTAAATTGCAGGCGAACCAAGCTACCATCTCTAGCCTAGCCTTCTCTCTGAAGGACGCACAGTGTGTTGCATAGCAACCGCCGTACACTTTGCAGGCAGCCAGGAGGGACTACTTTTTTGTATTCGTAAAAAAAATGCTTTTCCGACTTTATCGCTTTTTCAAAATTGAGGGTGTCTATGACTTTCATTTCGCCATACTTACGTTGCCGCTGCGCGTCTGGACAGACAACGCCCCTTAACTGTGGTCTAATGAGCACATACCACAGCCTGTCGTGATCTATTGCTTAAATATATATATATATATATATATATATATATATATCAGTGGTGATTTCTGCAAGGGAAGCTCAGCTTCCCATAAAATTTCAAAAATTAAATGGTCAAATATATACTGTTGTGTTAACATTTCATTGACTAAAAATGCGTTAGAACACATCCATCTAGTAGCATAGCGTCACAGTGCATTTGCCTGTTGAAGTTCAGCGTCCGTCCACTTCAATGGGGCTGCATAGAACAGCTTTTTTTAGTGTTGAAAGTCGACTGTCATTGGATAATGCTGCGATTATGTCCCTCCCACGGACGCTCAGCGTATCTGGGGTGCATGGAGGAGTGGGCTGGCCTGGACGCTGGGCTTCTGTGTGATGATTGGAGGGTCTGCGAAAGACTGAGTTGCCATTTGATTGACAGTGTTTTTGATCTATAAAACGTCGCCGGAGCTCTCTTCAGTCTCAGTCCCATCGCGGATTTTGCATGCGAGTCGAAACTGCAACCTATTTCTTGATATTTGCTTGGCGAAATTGCTAGACAATTTTCATTGTACATTTCATACACTTATACACACAATTCCTTGCTTCAGTTTAACATAATTCCCACATTTCCTTGTTCACATTTAATATCATTTTGGTAGTTGGCCATCACTTTGTTTCAGGGAGCCTGAGGTCTGAACTTCAAGTCCTGTAGGCCTATTCAGATCAGGACTTGCAGGGTGACAGGGGAAAGTTGTGTGATTTCTTGGTGTTCTTTAAAGACATGGAGTTGGACAGTGCAATGCCTCAGCTTTACAAACTGTTCTCATTAGGGGCAACAATTGGAGCTACATGTGCAGGTGTATAAAGGAGATTCTCCTGTTTAAAGCGGCTCAAGTCCTACACCGATAACACAATGGGCCAAGGCCGTTTGAGCAGCCTAGCTCTGCTGGCCATTGAGAGGACACTGGTCAAGTTACTGGAAAAAACAGCTAGTTGGCTGTTGACATATGACATAACATTTCCTTGAAAATGAACAGAGAGGATCATTTACATATACATAAATAAGCTTCCCCTCTTTGAAAGACCAGCAGCCGCCACTGTATATATCACTTCACTTCTTGTTGACTCCTCCTCAACTCAAAGTGCCGTGTCTGTTTAGATATTTATTGGTCTTAAACCTTGGAGTCTGATGTTTACCCGTGGTTGCCATAGAACTTACAATGAGTGAAACAGGCACATATATTTGTCTCCCCACATTTAGGAAAGAGCTGATAAAAGGTTATGCATACAGGCATCTAATTGTGTGCGCCATGGGCAGCGTTGCAGGCCTGCATAGAAGACAAAATCCGTAAGTCTTCAAAGTAGAAGGAAGAAGATCCGAGGGTTTTTAGAGAGGCAGGGAGGCGTGCACGATGTGTATTTCATCCATATAAAGTCATAACTGTAGGAGAAGAGGTATTCTACTACACATTGCTTCGATCAGACTGGGTATTTCTAGTGCATTTAGACATGTAGCAAGCAAGCTCAGAACGTATATCTTCTTCACTTAAAGACACTGGATTGGATGTATTGACTACAAACATTCAAGATTTTCTATTATTTCTTGTCCCTCTCTTTCCCCTGAATGAGTCTGAGCTACAATAGTGTATTACTAGTTCCCATATTCCTACCATTCATTCACATGAACTCTGTCAGGCTCATTATATTTCCGGTCGCCTAGTTCCGCCAATTAAATATTAACTAATTGCCTGGCCATTGTAGTTTTGCAGCATTAGGAGCACACAGGAAGGCGCAGTCATCAATAATAAAGTATTTATTTGTTATATTTATTTATTCTTAGTTCCAGAGCCTATTTAATAATGCAACACCTGTGCCAATATAATTAATTAAACAGAACCTGAACAGACATGGAATTCCCAGCATCTGACATTTTAGCTTTGGTTACTATAGTCACTGCAGCGCTTGGCCCTTCCCAGGACAGACTCCTCTTTATCGTCACAGCAACCACAGAAAACATACCAGCCTTGTTCCCTTGATCACTGTTGCTAGACCAAGATAAATAAACAGGAATTGTTTTTTAAATCCAATGGTCCAGGGCCACAATACATTTTTTTTTTGTTTTTGTAAAACGAAAAGGAAATGTGAAGTAGTTTGCCAATTTGTTATCCAGAGCCGTCTATATAGAAAAAAACATAAATGTGTTTGTTCTATCGGAGCTGTGGTCATTTACATTATTTACTTACTGCTTTATTGCTACTTTGCTCTTTTACTCTGCCAATCTATCAGTGGGTGCGTGTGAAGGCGTGTGTGTGTGTGTGTGTGTGTGTGTGTGTGTGTGTGTGTGTGTGTGTGTGTGTGTGTGTGTGTCGGTTCATGTCTGTGTTCGTGCATGCGTGTAGGAGTGTATGTATGTCTTGGATGATACCAGAACCTTATGATGGGAATGCTGAATTAACAATTGAATCCAGTTAATCATTAACAGAGTGAGTTCATTGCACCTCACTTAGTTTAGCCATTGGCAATCCTCTTAAAGCGTTTGACTATGTACAAACCTTCCGTTCACACACACACACACACACACACACACACACACACACACACACACACACACACACACACACACACACACACACATACACACATACACATATACACACACACACACACACACACACACACATATTTATACATACTCTTATTCTGACACACCCTCAATCCAAATATTGGGTCTACTGGAATTTACACCAACAGAAAGCCTTGCCTTGAAAATGCTAAGGAATTACGTAACTTTTACTGCCAGTGTAGCATCCTGACTGCCCTTTCCTAGGGCCACTCTTAAAATACCCCTGTCCTTTCAATTCAGAGAGAGATTTAACACACAATAAGCATGACCCTCTAAGTCTTTTGTCTGGGTGTAATGGCAATACCTTACCTTTGTCACATTCCAATGTGGTAGGGGTCCACCACAGATATGCAGGAGTTCATGCTATCACTGACACATTCATTCTGGCATAACTTCACTGTCCCAAATCCCAGAATAGAGAGAAAGGACACTAGATACACTAGATTGTATAGTTAGTCAACATCCTCATTCAGCAATGACGTTGCTTAAAATATTTCTCTTAAGGGGGTCAGATTGCAAAACATACGTCACACCTGCTGAAAACCGTTGACCTCATTGTATTGATTTATTTTAGAAGATCAATACTATTGCAATTCCTGGATCAACAAAGAGAACTTGAACTTTGTTCATAGTGTTGTAGCTTCACATGTTTTGTATGTATCTGTTTGCACACTGAGGCACGGCACCTTTCTTCTGTAAATTGGTCTTAAAAAAATGTTGCAAGGTCAATGTGTAACATTTCAAATAGCAAACAGCTTAAAATGACCTGGACACATCTGTAGTCTGATTAATAGTGATTTTAATAATGTTAGCAATAAAATCAATGACTAAAGCTGATATATTCTACAAATAAAAAATACTGGCTGGCCCGTACCTATTTCCATTCAGTAGAATCTTACACGGACACCCCCAAAGCCCCTCCCACCCAGCCAATGAACCTCTCAGTTCATTTCCAAGGGGCGTTATCAAACGCTGCAGAGCAAAAATGCCACTGGACACAATTGTATAGACCTACAACCAATCAGAAATGTGGGAAATATCATTGGCAGCCATCTTGGTTGATTAGGAAAATTCCTCAATGGTGCTCCAATATGGACTCCATATGCTCCAAAAATGGACTCCCTGTATAAATCCCCCCCTGTTCACTCAGTAGAGGGTTAGGGGGGTGTCGACTGTGGGTGTAGCAGTGACCAATTATATCTAACACAGTCACGCTGAAGAAAGCCCCTCTTTTAACGTGAGAACGGCACCAGGTCTCAGGGTGTTGTCACCGATAATGTCAACCGTGTTTTGTGTTTTCATAGCATCCAAAAAGTGGCTTCCATGGGATTAACCAAGGTGGTGGTGACTGGTTAAGTGCTGCTGTGATCAACATTTGCATAGATAGCCATACAGCACCCATGTTAGCTGGAACAGCATTAGCGTTTGTTATGAATAGACTCAGTGATATCCCGACAGGGACATAACAATGTACACAAGGGGAAGTAGAAGAACTTAAACGTAATAGAAATTAAAAAGGTCAACAGAATGAGTGAGTTAGAAAAGTAAAATAAAAGAACTGAATACATACATAGACATATCTATAGGCCTACAGATAATATGAGCAGCAATCACATTTCCTCCTTCCTGTATGATTAGATATTATCTTATTATTAACCCTGGATATTATTTCTTGTTGTTTCCCGTAAGAGAGAGAGAGACACACACACACACACACACACGCTACGGTACACCACCCTATAGAGCCAATCAGTGGCCTATTTTATGATGATTAAACAGACGAAAAACTAAACAAAACTAAGCAAGAGGCAGAGCACAGAATCCATGAAAACAAACAATCACTGGAAAGCAAAAAGCTGGAAAGTACAAACAATTTCTGAATTTAATTTGTATTTTTGTAATTTCTGCCTATACAGTAGACTGATGTTTGAATCTGAATGAACTCATTGAGCTATATGTTTTAATATATGTATTGCTGGAGGCTGATATGAACCTGTGACACTGTACAGCCAGGAATGTGCTGTGTCTGTCTATATGTCACTTTTGTGGCAGCAGCACCGTGAACTAGACACTGCCCCGGCCTCAGAGTTCAACGAACAGGGGTAACCCCCAGCTGTGGAGAGTCATTGCACCTCTGCAGGGAGTAAAGGGCAGATAGGTGTGGGGGTCTGTGTGTGCACGTACGTTTGTCTGTGTTCTTGTGTGTGTGCCCCTGTGCCCATATCATTTCCACGTTGCTGCCAGTTAATTGTTGTTGTGAGGGAGCTACAGCCTTTCGACTATAGAAATTAATAGACAGCGGCCAGATATGTAACGTTGATAGAAATGAAAACTCCAGGATTGATTCACCTCTTTGGGTCCTTCACCACTCCTACAACTGTTATGGTCCGAGCTCAAAACCCAAATGCAGGACACAGAGTCAGGATACGTGAATGAATGTTATCTGATTTATGACAAGACAGTGAATGACTGAACGTGAATGTAGACAAGGCAGGCGGATAAACAGGCAGACAGACAGGTAACCAGATAAGCCAGAAACCCGCATGAGGAACTGGAGAACGTCTGTCACTTGTTGGGGGGGGTGTACTATGTCCTGGATCAGGCCAGGGTCCAGGCTCTGGGAACGAGGTATCTACGAACGCTCCGTTGGACTGTTACCCTCCCACTCCACTTAATACTGAAACCTGTGACCTATGACCTGTGACCCCGGCGGCGGTGTAGGCTGGGTGGGCGTCTATCATCTGCGGAGGTGAACTGAGGCTGAACTGAGGGCTCTTGTCGGACACAATGTCAAAATGGACGCCATGAAGCCGTGAAACACGGCCCACTATGAGATCGGCGGTCTCCTTAGCTCAGGGAAGTGAAAGCATAAGCGAGTAAAGGTTAAACTTTGGAAAAAACGATTAATGATGGGGATAATGGTCATCTAACCAAAATAGACGGGTGACAAAATGCAGAGCGATATGGGACCATGGACAATTAGGGACGGGCAGAGGACGGACAAAACCAAAGTGAGGTTTGGAGGACGTCTTGCTCCGGGCACTGAGCAGGCAGCCATAAACGACTTAACATCATCGTCCATGGACGTCCGCCAAAAGCGCTGTCGGAGGAATTCAATGGTCCATTCGACCCCAGGATGACAGCTGAGGTGTGTGAAACAAGCCCGCTAGATAACCTGGGAGCAGGAACACAATTTCCCTGGGGGGGGGGGCTTTTTAGGGCCAGGGCAGGGGGAGAGGCTGAGGCGAAGCTTGGAAAAAATCAAAATGTCATTCATGTAAACAAAGACAAGCCGGTTCCGCTTATCTCGGAGCACATCGATGACCGAGGCTGGATCCACAGCGTTAATCCAAAAGGCCTCGCTGGATATCCAAAGTGTCCAATGGTGGATGACAGACAGGACAGCTGGAGCATGGACCACGCCCAAATGAACAAAAACAGACAAAAAACGGAGACAAACAGGAAACAGAGATTGTCCCGGGCTAGGTCAAGGGGTAGGGCGGGACAACAACACCACATTCTCCGTATTTGATTTGCTTGCCATGTTACATGGAATGTCAATGTAAGGAATGACCATGACTTTTAGACTCTCACGAACCACATCCTCAGTGCCCAACCCCAAATGTGTATGTGTGTGTCTATGTGTGTGTTTGTGCTTATTTATATGTGTGTGTGCGTGCTGTGTGTGTATTTTCTCAGCGTGTTTCTGTCTCTGTATGTGTCTCTACATGTTTGGTTTTGGTGCGTGTGCGTGTGCATGTGGCTCTGCATGTGTGTGTGTGCGTGCATCTGTGTGTGTGAGAGTATGGGTTTAACCAGTGATAAAGGGATTATGATCTCAGACAGTGCCATTTAGAAATGAAGGAGGTTGTGCTGAGATGATGAGGGGGATGAGACGGCCGGGTTGGGCCCAGGACAGGAGTCAGCAGGGCGGGGTCCCGGGTGGTGCGAGGGCGGAGCAGGAACGATATTACTTAACATTACTGGAGACTTTGAGGCCTTCATGACTTAACAAACTGCGGTTGAGTCGACCTTTCTGTCTTTTTGGGTGGGGTGGCTCAGAATTGAGTGAATTATATATGAGCCATCCTAGATTTTATTTTTACCTGTATGAATAAAACAGATATACTCTCCATGTTATGACCAGTTGCACATCAGTCAGCGAAAGCTCTTCATCTATGTATGCTACCCCAACCCCCCTGCCTGTCATCCTGTAGACACACACTACTGTGTCCATTTACTACTGTGTCCATCAGTAGTAGTCCATCTACTTAATTGGCGTGGTAACCGGTGCACCAGATTGCTATCTTGAGTGCTCTGAGACTCCCTTCCTTCCCCTTCCTTTGGGATCTGTGTCCCCAGAGCATAGAATGCGTAGGGAGCAGCTAGCTTCCACACTTGTTTTCACTCGGCTGTTAACCACATGGAGAGGAATACAGCAGCACAGCTAGGGACTGAGAAACCAGAATCAGGCAAATCTAACCAGAAATATGATTGGGGCCGCTGGGAGAAAACATAGTGCGGTCGGCGTCAACTGTCTCCCATGGAAAAGGGTACATTCACACACACACACACACACACACACTGCTCATAGGAAACTTCTGTAGATATTTATTTCTGTGTGTGTGTGTGTGTGTGTGTGTGTGTGTGGGTCTCTCTCACTCTCTCTCTCTCTCTCTCTCTCTCTCTCTCTCTCTCTCTCTCTCTCTCTCTCTCTTTAGTCAGTCTCCTTATTTGTCTCTAGTGACGCTCTCCCTTTCTCTGATCTGTCGTGGTCTGTCTTTTCTCTGCAGAGCGGAAGTGTCAGGCATTGGGCACCACCGAGTTGTTTATGTAACTCCTGTCTCCCCCGTCTGGTCTTGCGTTTCTCGCTCATGTTGTGGCTTGGCACACAAACATTGGCAGAGACCGGGAACAGTCACACACACACACACACACACACGCATACATATTCAAAATTAAAGTTGGCAAAACAGATGGAGAGGCAGAATGAATTGTATGAGACTGGAAATTAACTATATTTTACAATCCCAGTTGCAGCCTGTGTGTGCATGTGTGTGTGTATGTGTGTGTGTGTGTGTGTGTGTGTGTGTGTGTGTGTGTGTGTGTGTGTGTGTGTGTGTGTGTACACACCTGTGTGTGCAAACACGGTGTGTAATGTGTGTCTGACAGAGGTTGTTGATCTGTTTTAAGATGACTACATCTATCAGTCAAAAATGTTCCATTATGACGCATTGTACCAATTGCACAATAATAAAAAACGTCAATACGGCATTATCTTACAGCATGACCTCATACACTCATATCCTTTAGAATGCAGGGCGAGTTACTGCTGGTACTGCAGCTAGGCTGTCTACAGACACACCTCTGTGCGTACAGAGTACATGGCGAGTTCAATGCCTGCTTGTACAGAGAAACATACATTATCCATTGATCAGTGTTATTGATTAACCAGAGGCATCCATTAGCGTTACGTCTTTTGTTCAGATATATCTTCCAACCGACAGTAAGAGAACGCCCTCTCCACCAATGGAATGTCCTTGTGGTTTTAACATCGGTAGAATATAGATATGATGGGTCATAAATGGGTTCAGGTAAAGCAATGATTAGTATGTGTTAAAAACAAAAGGGTTAATCAAAAGGGTTGGTCAAAAGTCCAAAAGATAGTGGATATATTGCGAAATGGTATATGATCCCAACCTCTCTTTCATGGGACATCATCACTGTCAAGGCCCCATGCGCATGCCCATGGTATAGAGCACAAATTTCCTGGGCCAAGTTGACCCATCGGAAGATCCCAGGGCGATACTGACAAGTTAGACAACTCAGAACCCACATGGCCGCATTCACATCAATCACGCCTGATTAAAGTTAACCAACTTAGGGTAATTGTATTTGAGGTCTCGAGTATACCACACACCCATCTATATTTTATTTTTATCCTTATCCTAACATGGTATGGCATGGAGCCGTAGTCTACATTACTTGGCAGAGAGCCGGGGACATTTAATTGTGACTTCAAATAGTCTCTTAAATAGATTTCCTGTAATAGAGGGATAAAGATCTTTCTTGTATTGGGTACAAATGTTAAGTGGTCCCACGCTCCTTTGACGGGACTCAACACGCACACACAGAAGAAATTCCCCATTGCAATTTGCTAACTGAGGAGCTCATTTATGTCCCATTTCTGACTCATCGCCTCATTAGTGCATGAGTTCCAGCGAACAAGTAATCCAGGAACACCCAGCAGCGTTAGTGTTTCCCAATCCTCTTGTGTGATGTTAAGTGTTTCCTCTTCCTTATTCTTCCCTCCATACGTCATGGAGCATGAGACAGAGAGAGATAAAATATGATGTGTATTGGAATCTGGTCCTAACAGAGATGTGCTTTTACATACGACTGGAAGGCTCCGGGGACGTGGGGGCTGATGTCACACACGTCACACAAGGAGAGTGCAACAGAAGAACGCTTATTTCGGAGAGACATCTGTTCCCAGCAGCATCTGGCTCTTGCTCTCTTCCTCTGTAAGGAGAACTAACTTATCTATCTTGTGTCCTGAGCCTTGAGGGCCTAGAGCTAGTAAAGGGACCCTGGTGGCCTCAATGTTGTAAAAGGCAGTGAAACCCTTCTAAATCCTTGCATGCCGACTCACAGTCATTCATTTTTTTACAACTTTGATTGCACAGTCCATGTATGGCATTATTGCCACAGTCCTAGTTTCAATGAGGTTTTTATGCATTTGTGTGCGTGTACGTGCGTGCGTGCGGATGTGCGTTTGTGTGTGTGCATGTGCGCCTACTACATGAATCACAAGCAGCCAAATCCAAAGCCTCATGATCCAGTCATGACTGGGCCTCATCATGTGACCAAAAGAAGGCAGACCACTAGCGTCTCGATCCGCATGTGACTCCACTCCCAGTGCGTGCTCCAAGTCTGCGTAAGCAACTCCCATCACTGGGGGCAGGTTCTCATGGAGGGTTATCACCTATCATTAGTATCCCATGGAGAACCATCATGAAGGCTATAGACAACGCGGTATACAGTAAGAAGGGCTTCAAACGGTCTCTTAGAGAGCCTATGGGTGCTAAGGCTAGGGGACAGTGAGGGTTACCCATCACAGCGTCCGTAGTCAGGCGACTATAGGACGAGGGGGGAGAGAGGGGGGGATGGTAGGAATGAGGATGAAGATACGAGATTGAGGGGAGAGCGATAACAAAATGCTGAAAGACATTGCGTGAGAGGAACTGGAGTCAGAGGAAGTGACAGCTTCCAGAAAGTGCAGTGTAGTTTCAGTTTTCTAGTGACTCAATGCGTCAATGTGGTCATCTGTGGTCATAGTTGAGTTGGATGTTTTCAAATCAGTATAGTCTACTGACTTCTTTAGTCATTCTAGTAATTCAAACATAAGCCGTGTACAAAAGGTTTTTTATTTGGCTGGTCTGCTTCTTCTTAGATGAGGTTATTTTAGGTGTCCACTTATAATGGCACGCTAGTGAAAGGCAGCCTGGGATTTCACTGAGAATGTTTCTGAATTACTCCGTCAAGCCATTTTGAGATTAAACAGATAGCACACAATACAGAAATAACTGGCCAAAAGAGCAGTATTCTTGCAATGTAAAACAATATATACAGTGTGCATATATATATATATATATATATATACATATGTATGAATATATGTATACATTGTTTCCTCTTCTGATTCGTTGGGTTGGGGTCTTGTTTGCATATTCACGTGTAAGCAGACAGATGTTCAAGTGTGGACACCAAGTTCATAGTACAGTGTCCACATTCCTGTCACACATGGGAACTGCAATATAATCATTGTAGCACATATATGGAGGGAGCCCCTGGCTCCATTCACTAACTACAAGGAATTTATAAAAAATACAGACTTTTGTGTATATATCTAAATGGATTTTAATGTAACGTATAACAGAAATGGTTGATGGGAATGTAAAAAAAAAACACTAATCATTTTGTTCATTCAATTTTAATCAGGTATGGTCCCGTAATGATATAGAAAGCACTTGTAAATGATCAGCTATCTACTGCCTCACGATTGATTTGCGACCTCCCTGGTCTGTTACATTGCCGATAGTAATTCAGCCGTCACTGACATAATGCATGTTCAGCATGCACTGAGATATAATGCATTGCAGCCACAGCCCCCCATTCTGTGTGTGTGTGTGTGTGTGTGTGTATTAGGGATACGTGGGCCAGACAGGGTTTAATGGTTTCCTCAGAAGACCAGTCATGTAGGTCAGTAAAACGTCTTCCACCTTAAAATGATTCAGAGGTTTGGGGGCGTTCGGCAATCAGGCATTTTTTTTCCACATCATTTCTGTTTTTGTTCTGTCTTGATATCTACTTCCGTCTCTCTCTTTCCCCCTGTGTGGGGGTGTGTGCGTGAGTCTGTGCTTGTATGTGTTTCCTGAGTTTGTTTTTGTGTATTTCATCTGTGTGTGTGTGTGTGTGTGTGTGTGTGTTTCGTGTGTATGTGTGTGTATGTGCGTGGGTGTCTAAATCAGAGACACGCAAGGAAACAGCAAGAAAATTGTCCTGTTTAGACTGCTCTATAAGCCCCTTGCAACAAGAAGGTTCTGTTTGGTGTGCGTGTGTGTGTGTGAGTGTGTGTTTGTGTATGTGTGTGTGTGTGTGTGTGTGTGTGTGTGTGTGTGTGTGTGTGTGTGTGTGTGTGTGTGCATTTATGGTGGAAAATTGCAGTTCAGCTTTTATCAGAAGTCTTGCAGATCAGCACCAATCACCTCCCATTGCTGAGCTTCCAGTGTGTGAGTAAATTGCCCTTTTGAGGCAGGGTGACCGGTAATGTCTGTGTGTGTGTGTGTGTGTGTGTGTGTGTGTGTGTGTGTGTGTGTGTGTGTGTGTGGGGGGGGGGGGGTGTTGGTGTGTGTGTGTTTACCTGTAACATTTAATCCATATTCTATTTCTATGTTTGGCCATGGACTGCGTGGAAGGCACCAAGGTCCATGGGCCCATCCCGGCACTTTGAGTGGAGGCGTTCGATAAACCCGATATATCCGCAAGATCCAGTAGAAAGAGGGGGAGTAGAAATTGGAAACGAACATACGAGGAGGTGGTGGCGAGAGAGAGAGAGAGAGAGAGAGAGAGAGAGAGAGAGAGAGAGAGAGAGAGAGAGAGAGAGAGAGAGAGAGAGAGAGAGAGAGAGAGGGTGAGAGAGAGATGGAGAGAGAGAGAGAGAGAGAGAGAGAGAGAGAGATATATGCTCTGTGAAAGAAGACACATGGGAGTGGACTTGGCAGGAGGACTGTGTGTACGGGAAGAGCTGTAGAGGACAAGGTCAATCAAGGTTTCCTGCATGACGGGTTGTAGGGGTGTAATAGAGTCCTTATGTGTGTGTGTGTGTGTGTGTGTGTGTGTGTGTGTGTGTGTGTGTGTGTGTGTGTGTGTGTGTGTGTGTGTGTGTGTGTGTGTGTGTGTGTGTGTGTGTGCGTGCGTGTGTGTGTTTGTAGTGTGTAAGAGTCATGATTCATCATGGTATTGGCATCTATGCCTGCATGCAGTACTGCGTGGTATGTCATTGGTAGAACAAAAGATTACACTTACTTTTACAGTCCCCTAGTTACTATGAACCTGGTTAGTATATGTTAAAATATAATATATTATTGGATTACAGAGAAACTAAAGCTGAAATACATTCCTCAGTAAACATGATGATTAACTAAGCAAGTAAGCTGAAACTGAAATGTAAAAGGAAGCAGTGTTTGTTTCCGTGGTATAACTAGGCTCTTACCATATGCCTTGTAACTAGTCATTTCCTTTTCATGCATTGAATGCAATCTTCGACCATGTGTGTTCTGCAACGTATCTAAGTTAGATTGCTCTGATCTGTACAAGTAAGCCTTTTACAGTTCAGTTAGTCTGTCGAAAAACAGTTGGTCTTTCGAACTATGCCTTTAAAAAAGCTGTGTTATGCGTTAAAGTGCATAGTTCACAGAACTACTAATGGCCCATAATCCTTGATAAGCCCTGGGTAATGCGCAAGGAAATGGTGCTCAGGACAAAGTTTTGACTCTGGGGAAGCCTGTGAGTATCTTTGCCTGTGGTCTGATGTCTTTGAGTCTTTGAGGTAATGAATATTGTCCTCTGTGTGGAGAAACTGGAGAACTGCTAGTTTGACACAGTCTTCCAGGTCCATTAGAACAAGCCATGATGGTTCGATTTCTGGCACTTTGAAACCTACCATGAAAGGTAGCAGACGCAACAAAGACCAGTTCTCATGAGTTGGATGGGACAGTATGTGAGCGGTCAGCTCTGTCTGTCCACTTGTAAGGGAACTCTGTGATAAGCTTTTTAAGTTCAAATAGAGTAACATACCCCTTTCTTATCACAACATTAAGGCAATGCACACTACCTTTTCACATGTAGCAGTGTTAAGACTCCAAAACATTCGGAACATGCTGAACGTGTTCCAGTTTTGTTCTTGTTGCATAACCTCACCTTCTCACCTATTTTTCCTTGAACTCAGAGAGCTGTCCTATACTAAATCTGCAGACATGAGTTCAAGAATGTCCAAGAAGCCAACAATTGGAGGGGCTCTCAAGTTGTCACCTCCTCAACTGATTACTGTACCTTTGATGTTCGTTGAAAATAGATGGACGAAGGCCCTTCCTCTTCTAACTGAATAGAGTTGAAAAAGCAGTCTGAAATATTATATGAGCCTATTACTGTGTCCCACTCCCAGTAAAATGCAGAGCTAGCGTTAAGAAGGACAAGTGACGGGTGATTTAAAAGTTAAAAGGCTTATTCGAATTTTGGCTAGATTCAGCTAATCGCAATTAATCACATAGTATTGGTGAGTTAACTCGCGATTAATCACACTTTTAAAATTATATTTTAAATGCCCTCAAATTGAAGTTAAATGAGATTATCAAATGGAATGACACATTATCATTCATACCAAATGTACTTAATAAGCAAAAACTAGACCAAGTGATCTTGAGGGAGTTTTATTAGTTTTATTATAACATTTTTTTTGTATAGTTTTATTATAGTTTTTTTATTATAACACCACAGATTTGGGAATTGTAAACAGGTTGTTAATTAGTACGATTGTAAACCAACAGTTACTACAACTGTAGTTAAATTCAAATAAGTAGCACCACAGATTTGGGAATTGTAATCATACTGTAATCACTTACTGCAATTGTAATTGAATGTAAAGTAAGTGGAACTAGAAACAAAAATGATTTCTGATATGAATGTTGACATTCTGTGGGCAAAACCTTTCAAAATCAAAGTGAAAAAAAGAGTGTGCGTTAATGCGTCAATTTGTATTAATCGCGTTAAAATAAGATTGCGTTAACGCATAATTAACGCGTTAACGCATAATTAACGCGTTAACTTGCCCAGCCCTAAATAAAACCCATTCAAATATTACTGTTCTTCAGTTCAACTGAAGACGTGCCTTGTAATAGTATTTTCCCTTTTCCAAATGAACTATATTTTCCACAACATTAAAGGTAAAACATGACAATTTACTCAGTAAATGTTGCAGAACATATATGGTTAAAGTTTGCGTTTAGTGCCTTTAAAAGGAATAACCAGTTACTAGGGACATGGTCAGTGCCTGGCAATATAATGGAAACTGCATCTGTAGATGTCTGTGTTCCACACATGCACACACACACACACACACACACACACACACACACACACACACACACACACATAGATTGATATACATACAGATACTACACATTTATTTTCATATCCCTTATTTATATCTACCAGTATTATGCACTGTTCACAGGCTAGACTGCTTCAGAGAGAATGCTGCTTATCACAGGAGTCTTGTGGTTTGAGTGCATGTATACGACCTGCTGAACACACTGTTCAATGAGTGAAGTAGTGAATCACACACAAAAATCACAGACAGACTACCGGCATGTTGCCATATTGCCTCACAACAAGTCCCTGGGTAGTCGATAAAAATAGCTTCCTCGCGTCTGCCACCTCCCTTATTTATGCACTCTCTCCCCTCTTCTTCTCCCTTCTTCTCCAGTGTCTGTTGTGTAAACATGTGTATGAGAAATAGATGGCATAGATGTGGAAAACACATTCTGGCTTTATTGCCGGTGTAATCCAGGCCCTAGCAATCAGTTGCCAGCATGGGTGTCATTGGTCGCAGCAAGAGCAAGAGTGTACAGCAAGAGAGGCGATGGACAAGGTTCAGGCCAACCTCTTTCCCTGCTCAATTTCTGCTGCTGGTAGAGCTGGCTAACTAGCTACTTAGTGGTGTCCGTGCCCTGATCTCCACTTAATTCACTTTGACTGCCATGAGACACGAGGCCTAGATTGTAGTGGTGGATTCTGGACATGTCAGCGTTCAGCGCTGTGGATGGTGGTTGTAATGAAAGTGTTTCGGAGGGGTGGTTTTCTCATAAATTATAGATATACACAAAGTCTCAGGCTCAGCTCAAGTGGAGTCTAAGGTTAGGGTTACTGTAGAGTAGGGCTAAGAGTCATTTGCAGGGTTATACCTTCAATTGTGGCCAATGAGGCTTTCTCTGTATGGATTAGATGACCCAAGTCCATGTAGATAATGTAGTGGTGCTGGGACGGGGCTGCTTGGCGCCCTTGTTTCCAGTCCAAAAGCCTTTCGGCTCTTTTCCCATCAGATGGTGCTACACATGGGCCATAACCCAGGGAGGCTTTTGCATATCATTTGTAACACATATAACTTAATAACTTTGCGTATTTTAGATATTGCATTTGTGAACTGTGATGTGATGATGTGATAAGATGAGAAGAGTAGTATTTTATCGCTGGGATATTTAAGCTGCCATCGTCTGGTCCTGCATGCCAGACGATGTGTATAAAACGAGAAAAATGTAAGGGAAACTATTAAAACAATTACCAATGAAAAATTGCATCTTTTGGTTTTCTAGCTCAACAGAGATACTTGTACACCCATGCACACCCACACACACTGAGCACTAAGATGGGGCTCTCATTGGAACTGCTGCAAGACAAATGCTTATTAGTTTAATCTCTGGGATATAGCTGGATACCTAGACAGTGGAATATTGCTGTAGTTGTGTTGGTATGCTCTGGCAGATAGTAAACCAACCCTGGTCGAATAAATCTCTGGATTGCTTCATTAACCACATGAAGAATACAAGAGAAAAAACACTCTCACTCTAATGCTCAGGCCTACTTTGTATTTTGACCACATTTTAATCTGTAGCGTGAAATTCTAAGAATTGGCGGAATAAAAGTGGCAACATCCTTAGACCACATCTGATCTGTTTGCTCCATATGATTGCTTCCGCATGGTCTTCGTGCTGTTCTTCTACTTCTTTTACTTCGTAACTGGCTCCAGGCCTTTTGGAAACCGAGAGCAGAAGGTGGTGGGGTGAAAAATAAGTCAACATTCTTATTAGACGTTGTTGGTCTTTGACGCCAGTTTTTCTTTTGACAGCAATACCTTTATGAACCAGGTGATGCAGGCAGACAGATAGACAAGCAGGAATGTAAGCAGATGGTTAAGAAGCAGGCAGGCAAGCAAGCAACATAGCAGGCAATTAAAGCATCAACATTTAAGAATTGTTGTTTACAATTGGGTGCCCCTACTGTTTCCATGTGCAATTCACTTTTACACCACTGTTGTAAAACTGTCATGGACAGCTTTACACGTGCATCTCTTGACAAGCTCAAGGATTTGAAACTGCCCATTTCTTCTTCGGCATGATGTCCTTACTAAGGATGCAAAAAAATACCTTAAAACTCGAAAATACCAAAAATCTTGACGGGTACTGGTGTACTTTTTTTGTAGGTTTGCCATAGTTTTTGCCAGTATACACATATCGAAAATCTTTAATACAGCCGTTATATTCACACTGGAGCGCCACTGGCCCTACACCTTTTACTGTGGTAGAGCTAGGGGGATACATTTCTAAGCAGCGTATCCGTTTGAAGGGCATTTTAGTTAGGCTATTGTTTAGGCCAGGGTACTTTGTAATTCGCCTATGCCTCTATAGAGAGTAGACGGCTTCTCTTGGAAGCCCAGTCTCTTGGACAGGTATGCACACCTACTCGGACTTACACCTGGGATCAAGTTTTTAGTTCCTCCTTCCCTCCTTCCAATGTTAGATTGACGTTCCTGGCGGTCATTATTGTAAAAGTTGGCGAAGGCGGAGGAACTTATACACTGGTCAGCCGCTAACAGTTGCCAAACATACCTATTTTAGTCTCAACAACAACATGTGATGGAGGTTAAAGAGCGTACCATATAGGCACAGTCCTGAACGCAGCAACCCGGGTTCGATTCCTGCGACGTATGCGACGGAAAATACTTTATTTTAGACTACTTTGTTTAATAAAGATACATATCAAGGTATTATGTATTAATAATAAGCTTATAATGAGCTGCCCCCATATTTTATGTCTGGCTGATTTCCTGAAAAAAACTATTTTATTTCAGTAGAAATGCTTTAAGTGAATTAAATGGTATATAACCTAATCAATCATATCAACCACTTTGTTATAAATTATTCCTACTTCTCTCCAGGTTTTTTTAACTACAATGAAATCAATACAAATCAAAAAAGCAATATACATGAAACCTTTACTCCCTACAGATCCACTTCTCTTTCTTTATGCTTTCCTACCCATATATCTTTGTCCCTTCCTCACTTTCTTTCTCTCTCGCTTGTTCGATAGATTACAATTCTCTGGGTACGCAGCTTTTGTAGAGAACCCATTTTTTTTAGTGTAGCGAGGAAACCCCTTGCTCATGAAGTAGCAAAGACAGGAAATCAATGGGGACCGCAGCCAGCTGGAGAGCAGAACTCAGCCACGGAATAGACCTCATTGCCTTCTTTCCTTCCATGCTTATCTTGCTTTAACATATGGATGACTCTCCTTTGTTCTCTATGAGAGAGAGCGAGAGCAAGAGCAAGAGCGAGAGCAAGAGCGAGCTAGAGAGAGAATCAGCCATCATACCATCATCGCAATGATGGAACGCACTTTGGCTTGTAGTTCTAACCACACACTAGCACAAACATGCTTTGAATGAGATAAGATGCTTTTTTGCTGTGTTGTATGAAAATATGAATGGAAAATTACACTTTTTAGACAATTTGAATCATCTCATGACCCCCCTCAAAATCGTTCAGCTCCCTCCTTGAGGATTCACCGGCCTAGAATACTTTGCACACACTGTTACACACTATCATAATATCATATTGTCGATTCCTGAGAGAAAATTAGTCTCGATGTTGCAGGTATGCAAGAAAGACATTAGAGGGCATGACAAAATAAAATATTAACGTTCCCTCCTCTGTGTGTGTTTGTTGTCCACAGTCAACGAGTATGTGTTCATGGTCCAGGCCCAGGGAATCCAGATCAGGGAAAACGTCAAGAACATGGGAGCCCAGGTTCTGGAGCAGGTCGTGAGAGGAGTGTACAGCAACAACGGCACTGGTGAGGACACACACACACACACACACACACACACACACACACACACACACACACACACACACACACACACACACACACACACACACACACATATGCTCGCACACACACACACACACACATACATACATACACAAACACACATGCAACCACACACATACACACAGGCACACCCACACACACAAAGAAATGTTCATGCCCACACAAGTGCACATACGCACCCACACACACATACGCACACTCACACATATGCATGCAAGCCCACACATATACACTTATCCACTCACACACACACACACACACACATGCAGCCACACACATACACACACACACACACACACACACACACACAAACACGCTTCAAGTCAATTGACTATTAATAGCCCTTAATCTAAGTTTCAAATCACAAAAGGCTTCACAGGCCAATGACACCCCCGCAACCCTAAAGCCCTCTCAAGTATGAGGCTAAAGCGATGGGAGGACACATTGAGTAGGAAAACAGAAGAGGGATCCTCCCTTCGAGGGGTGGTTAGGAGTGCAGTGGGTGACACACAAGCAGAATAATATTGCAGCAAACTCTTCGCATGCACCACGCACATCCAGTCACAATGAGCAAGCAGCCAGCAGCCAGCCGAAAAAGAGAGTTGCAGGATGGGTTGAGTTACACAGTTTTCAGGCAGACATGAATCATCTATATAATGCATGTGGAGATGGCATAGCTGAGTTGTTGAGTCTTGCTCCTGGAACAGATGGCCGGTATGTCAGCTAAACTACATATATTGCAGTGGCGCTGCCGTAAAACACGGTACCTTTGAATATTGATGTGAGCGTGTGTCTGTGTGTGGGATCCTCAGAATATACCTATGACTTCAACTTGAGCGACAGTGAGGCCCCGCCCACCACATACCTGCCAGAGGACTTCAACTACCTGCCGTCCCAGGTGTGCCCGGAGAGGCTGCCCACCATGAGTAAGACTGCACGCTTCTAACTTTACCAATCAGAGGTTCACTCTGGGTGAACGGGGCAGTTTGTTTATTTTGCCTCATGCCAGGAAACAAGACATAACTCCGCCCCTTCAGTGTTTGGTTTCTGTTCGTGGCTCTGTGCCATCTTTCCCCCCAGAAGTACTACTGTCACATAGGACTGCTGGAGCCCAGATTACTTCCGAACTTACTTTGCTTACTTCAGCAGATGCTTTCCTCCAAATCAACCGTGGAGTGGGGCTGACAACAAACAAAGCATACTCTTCAAAAATTGGCGTAACGACAAAAAATATGAGAGCACGACAAAAAAAAACGACCTCACACATAGTCCAGATGTATTTTGGGAGTAGAAAAGTCGGCCATGCTGCAATGTTTTTAGTTGAATCTGTGAAGGGTATTTTAACAGATAATGTTTTTAATTATCCATCTTGTCCTTTTGATCATCTCATATTATCAATTATCTTTTTTTAATGGCTATTAATACAAGCAAAGGATTTAAAAGGCCCATTACAAAATAGTAAACCCTTGTTATTCCCACTAGTACTCCCTCTGTACCGCTCTCTTTGCCCAGGCCCAGGCCTCTGCTTTCCTTATCGTTTGCTTTTCCTTATCACTGTTTGTTTATTACCTTCTCCCATGTCTCTGTTCAAACGTCTATTCTAAGCCATTAAAAACATGTTTTATCTTTTCCCAACTCTCTCACCCCTTCCTACCTCCCCCTCTCTATCTCTCTCCCGCTCTCTCTCTCCCCCTCTCAGAGGGCAGGTTGGAGGTGAACATGACTGAGATAGTTCTGGATGAGGTGGAACACTCCTTGTTGGGAGCAGATCCTAGTCTAGCCCCAGGCGGCTACTGGAAGCCCACAGACTGTCAACCTCGCTGGAAGGTACTAAAAGTGTCTGTGTTATGTGTGTGTGTGTGTGTGTGTGTGTGTGTGTGTGTGTGTGTGCGTGTGTGTGTGCTTACGTAAGTGTGCAGAGTGTGTTAACTGCATATGAACATGAACAAAACAAGGCAATTCTGCCACAAACATCATAAAGTCATCCCCTCGCTACTTGTTTAGATATTTTGTCGGCTGTGTTTACTGAATGACTCGCATCTATAAAAAAAGAAACAAGCACAGATCTGCGGATCACATGGCATGGGCATGAGAGGTCCATTGCGGTGTATGTACATGCTGAGGAATGCTTAGTTGCCCATGCATGTTTCATCTTTGACTGGCACAGCCATCTGCCTAGTCGCCCTTTCATAAATTGGATCTTATCCCAAATTATCCCAAATTCCCAAGAACTCAATTCTTGTCTGTGGTTGTTCTAGGAGAGGGGTTTCCAGATGGGTGCGTGTGATTGGGTAACCACGTCATTCATGTTGGCTCTTAAAAAGCTGCTTCTATGGGCAAGTGTTCGTGTGTGTTGAATCTGTGAAGGGTATTTTAACAGATAATGTTTTAAATGATCCATCTTGTCCTTTTACGGGTAAATCCCTTGCATGATTGCTAGGCAAACTAAAGGCACTGACGTGGCCGGAACTAGGGCCAATAGCGCAACAAACACATGTTTTGAGTCCTGACGACCATTTCCTCTCAGAATACATTAGACAGGAAACCAAAAGGCAGAAAGGGACATAATGAGATGCAACCAATGCAAAAGCACCACCAGGCATGTTCTGCCTCACCACTGTGCTGTTAGTCAGTGCAGTGTTAATAGTATTCATAGTAGCCAGTAGCCGGGGGCTAGGTAGGCCTACGGGGCCATTAGGCTCTACACTGAAAGCAGCACGTCAGCACACATCCAGCCAGGAAGTCAACAACCGTTTAGTCCTTGTTGTGGTTGCAGTCGCAGCAGGGGTTGTGTGTGTGTGTGTGTGTGTGTAAGTGTAGGTGTAGGTTTGTGTGTGTGTGTGTGTGTGTGTGTGTGTGTGTGTGTGTGTGAGAAGGAGCAGTCATCTCTACCCAAAATATAACTATATATTTTTCTCTACTGATTCACTTGGTTGTAAATACTTGCACAGTGTTTGTGTTGTTGTGTGAGACATAATAGGCTCTTTATTAATATTTGGATGCTATGGTGTTGTAGTATTGGTCATTCCAAATAAATGAATCAAATGTGTGTGTGTGTGTGTGTGTGTGTGTGTGTGTGTGTGTGTGTGTGTGTGTGTGTGTGTGTGCGCGTGCGTCTTTGTTTGGTATGTGTGGATTTGGGAGTAAGAGTATGAGAAAAAGAGAGAGTGGCACACAGGGTCTGAAAGAAAATGGGGAAGAGAGGGGTGAAGAGACCAAAAGAGAGAGAGGGGGCAAGAGACAGAAAGAGAGAGAGAGTGTGGGTCATACAAAGCAGTTATCTATAATTGCATGACTACAATGAAAAAACATTTTCAAGCTTTGCAAAGTTGACAGGTGATCAAAGAAAACCACCCGAAGGCACGATCTTTGTGTTTATGTTCCTTACCTAAACAGTATTGCCTGCGAGTCCTCAGTCCACTGCACAAACTGTTTCCAACCTCTCTCTCGTCTGGTCTTCATTCCCAATCCTTTATGATGTTTACCAGAGTCGCCCTGCCTGCTATCTGTCTCTCTCGCACTTGTTTACTCAGTTGGACTGAATGGGACCAATGCACCTTTATCTCCCATGGTTTGAATTCTAAATTTCCCTTTGTGTACGTCCATTTCTCCTTCTCCATTCATTTTTTTTTCCCACTTTTTGTTTAACTTAAATACACACATAAATACAAACAAAAATGAATAAATAATAATAAATGTGTTTTCCAGGGTGACATTAAACAGCTCTGATTGGTCCATACTTGTTCATTTCGATTACGAAAGGGAGATGGAGCCATTAGTGTGTTTCTGTGTGTGAGTCCCTCCGTGAGCGCGCCGGTGTGTGGTGTGCCATTAAGTGGCAGCATAGCCTTTTAACACACGGCACTAATCCGATTGCTCGCCATCGCCCGGGATCCACCAATTAAACCACGTGCTGCCGTGTGCTCTCTCTGCTAGGTGGCCATCCTCATCCCCTTCCGCAACCGCCACGAACACTTGCCCATCCTCCTCAGGCACCTGGTGCCGGTGCTGCAGAGACAGAGGCTGCAGTTCGCCTTCTATGTCATAGAGCAGGTACAGACACACACACACACACACACACACACACACACACACAAGCTTTAATCCCAAGCAAACACACCACACTAGGCACATGTCGTCTCGCAAGTACATACGATGGACAATAGATGGTGCATGTGCACCATCGTGCAGGTGTAAACGTGGCGCTATACAACCCTGTAATGTTGAAGCTCCTATGTTTTGTGTCTGATGATGAAAAAATTGCCATTTCTTTTTCCCATGTTTCACAATTCATACATACAATTCATAGAGATTCAGAACACAAAATATATCCAAATCCTCAACCACTGGTGTTTTCCCTCCCTCTTGTCCCGCCCCCAGACGGGAACGGAGCCGTTCAACCGAGCCATGTTGTTCAACGTGGGCTTCAAGGAGGCCATGAAGGACCTGGACTGGAACTGTCTGGTGTTCCACGACGTGGACCACCTCATGGAGAACGACAGGAACTACTACGGCTGCAATGACATGCCGCGCCACTTTGCCGTCAAACTCAACAAATACTCCTACATGTGGGTCCCAAGGCAGAGTCCGTAGTGGAGAACTGTTAGGCGGGTCAGCCCATGACGAGACTCAGAATAAGGACAGGCCACAGATGGCAGTTCAACACTTTGTTACACAGGAAACATATCTTTAGTTTAAGCGATAAAAAAAAAAAAGCGGTATGCGGATTCTGCTGGTTTCCGAACGACAAAGAAAAGTGTTATCCGATTGGATGTTTAACCAGGGATCAGCGCGGATCAACTGTTTTAACATTGAGCATCAAGGTTGAGAATACAGACTGTCAAAGTGCTAGGTTGGGCTTCAACGCTCAACTCCAGTACATTGGCATGGCTGACGCTGAATTCTCATCTTGTGTTGACCAGTTTATAATCTCATGCCCAGAGAATATAGAGTTGATTAAATGCTCATTATGGTTGCTCATGTGTTTTCCTCCAGGCTTCCCTATAATGAGTTCTTCGGGGGCGTCAGCGGCCTCACTGTGGAGCAGTACAAGAAGATCAATGGATTTCCCAATGCATTCTGGGGCTGGGGAGGAGAGGATGATGACCTCTGGAACAGGTGAGGGCACACACACACACACACACACACACACACACACACACACACTCACGCACTCATGCACGCACACACGAACACGCAGATGCACACACACACATTACACACTCATGCACGCACACAAACACACACACACACACACACACACACACACACATACGCATACAAACCCTCACAAAACACACATGGCCTCAGTGATATAGCTGTCATTGTCCTTTGCTGGGTTTGCTCAGAACGATGAGTCATCTCTGCTGTGTTTGCCTTACACTACCATGTCCTACAGTACATTCGCCCCCAGGTAGCTTCACATGCGGCGCTCCTCCTCTCCATTATCTCTGATCTAAATGAGTGGGTTCCATGCCTCTTTCCACAGATAAAAGCCTCATTGTTTATTCCCTCGCAAGAATTTGCCCAACGCCTATTGATTCAGTCTGTCTATTGAACTTGCCTCTTTACCATGTGTGTATGTCCCGAACGTTACGCAACACTGCATTTTTGTCGCAGAGGTTTTCTATTGTGAAGGCCAGCGCTTGGGTCTCTCTCTTCTGATGGGTCTTTGATTTGCAGGGTGCAGCTCGCCAACTACACAGTGAGTCGCCCACCGGCAGAGCTGGGCCGGTACATGTCCATTCCTCATCACCATCATGGAGAGGTTCAGTTTCTGGGCAGGTCAGTGTTTACACATTATACGATACCCATGCATTTCAAGAGCCACGCACACACACACACATACACACACACACGTGCATGTGTGAATGCACACACACATACACACACACGTGAACACATACACACACACACACACACACACACATGAACGCACAAACACGTGTCTGGATTTGGTTGAATCGTGAGAGTTGATCATTGGAATGTGGCTTAAGCAAATGTGATGTAAGCCAGTCACATGGGAAGGGAGAGTAGTGACTTAGAGGGAATTTCATTCCTGGTAAATACTTTTCATGTGACTTATACGGGGACTGTAATTCAATAGCGTTCTTGTTGCTTGTGATTTTCACTCCTACCGTAGCGCAAAAACGCTTTCATCCATTTCAAACTGTATTCTCTTCCAAAAGATCTTAAAAAAGAGTCGGATAATCATATCACATGTACTGTATATGGACGATGTCGTGTTCACAGCATTGGAAATAAAGCCTGTTCCTCTTGTTACATTGTCTACTCTTACTAACTTGCGCATGCTAACTAACGTGATTCTAGCATAGCCTCTGGCTCATGTCCCCGTGTCTCATACCCTGTTTACATTCTCCCCGGCAGGTACACTCTGTTACGCCACTCCAAGGAGCGACAGGGCCTGGACGGCCTCAGCAACCTCAACTACTCCCCCCAAGTGTCCAGGAGGCACCTCTACACAAACATATCAGTCAGCCTCACCAGGAACCTGGCCCCCATCGCCGACTACTGAGCCACCAGCCGCCAGAGGACAGAACCCCCGCGAGAATCACCGTCTGCTGGGATTTCAGACCTACGTTCCCAGACTCAGCCCTGCTTAAGAACCTTCATTTAATTATTTTTCTTTCATTTTTTTTAATTAATTGAATATTTTTCTGTTCTTTTTTGTTTTTGTTTTCGGCCTTTGTGTGTTTTCGTCCGAGGGGGTTACGCAGTGTCACACGGGGAGAGCAAAGAGGGGTCAATGCGGCACTTTGTGCCACATTCCATCGCTCCTCTCATCCGTGGGCCTCGGCTCCACCATGCCTTTCGCACCATTTTGGCCTTCAGCCTTCCCCCTCATACCCTGATTGGTTAATTTAGCGCTTAATCCGAGAATCAGGAGCTGGCTGCTCCACTTATCTGGTTCACACACTCAGACTCAACTGTGTAGATGTGGTTTCTGAGGCTTTCAGTTTTGTTTATCTTAGCATATATATATATATATATATATATATATATATATATATAAATAATCATGTGGCATTTACACCCGTAAGTCATGCACATGCAAACCAACAGTGGATTCTTGCAGCTGGTTCTGCAATATGTATGCCAAATCTTTCAGTGAAGAGGGACATATATAAAGGCAGAGATATATAAAAGTGATTTAATGAAAGCGAGAGTTTTTACAGTTCCTAAAAGTTCCGTAGTTAGGAAGTTCACTGTAGAATAATAGTGTACAGACACATAACGATTATCAACCGCTTTTTTTGGAGGAACTCTAGATCACATCCCCATTTTCAGAAAAGGCTTCAACGTTTGTCTAAAAATGGCGCATCTGTTGTTTTATGGCTGCTTGGGGAATGGCTTTTTATGTGTGCGTGCAAAGACTCATTGTATTAGCAATAAGCTGTCAGCGCTCACAGCAGAACTTAGAAACTGACTCAATATACAGATGCGTTAGAGCGGCTGCTCACACCCCCCGGAGTGTAGTACGAAGAGCAGACCCTGCTCTGTATGCAAACCTCCCCCCATGGACACACCTCTGCCTAAACAAACAATCCACCCAGACAACACTGGGTGGCTCGGTGGGGGTCTGTGCCTCTGTGTGTATAAGTTATTGAAAGTTATGCAAATAGCCACGTAGAGAGATCCTGTTCGCGGGATCTGTAGATGGACATCGGGCGGCAAGGGTCACCCTTTGAGTGACGAAAAACAAGTTCTTTTTTTTATGACGTCGTTGACACCACACGCACACACACACGCACACACACACACACACACACAAACACAGAGAGTTGAAGAGAATCAGATGTAGAAGCACGCTCGCTGGCTGTCACTCTCATTTATGTTTACAGTGTGATTTCATTTTCTTGTCCTGATTGGTGGAACACCCCCCCCCCCCCCCACGCCCCAGGAATCGTATGCTGTATGAGTGTCTCACGTTTTGATCAGAGGCTGCCTTTATGTTTATATGACACTTGCATGTATGTACACGTCTCCATCAAGTCCCAAAGCGAGGCACTGATGATGTCGTTGGACACGAGTCTGACGTGAGCCTAATCGATGACTAGTGAAGACTGTAGGAGGTCATTCAGAGGTAAAGGAAGTGTGCTTTGGCCCTACAACAAGTATGACAAATTAGAGAACACCACCAAGAGACAAAAAAGCACACCATTGTGTGTTGTTCTCCCCAGTGTGTGTTTCAATTTGAGTGTGTGTGTGCGCGTGTGCGTTTGTGTGCGTGTTCTGGACAGTGTTGATGGATACTTAAGGTTCTTCCCTTCTCTTGACATTGTCTATTTTATAATTACACAGCTACTTCATTTCACATAAATCGCCTTTTTGGGAATACTGTGGGTTGTAGATTAACTGATGTGTTACCCTGGTAATATATAAAAAAAAACTGAATTTGAGGCTGGACCTCAAAGTATTTATTTGATTGTGTACGGATTGTGTTCTGTGATTGTTATGATTTTTTTTGATGTGTGTCGGTAGACGATACAGATGCACTGAAGCGCATTGTGTTTATTTGTGTGGGATTTGTGAGGTTCCCGTCTGAGTGATACATGTGCTGTTCCATGTTGTTCAATTACACATATGAATGAAATGGGATTGACAATTGTCTTGATATGATTGGAGTTGTGGTTAAAGGGGTCTCATTTAAATTGGAATGGGATCCCCAATGCTGATGTATTGTGTATTAATCTGCTGAACAGTCAATGGCCGGAGGAAACCATTTTGTTTGAAAGCCACAGGAAGAGAGTTATCAGGAAGTGGTGGTCGTCACCTGCCTCCACTAAGCACCTTGAATATTGTAACTTAGAATCAATACCACCTTGCGGATGGAAAATAAACTGACCTAAAAAATAATACAAAATATGCTGCAGGCAATTATAAGGCTACTTTACTTACTGCAACTGCTCTTAATTCCCAAGAAGTAAGGAGTGTGTGTGTGTGTGTGTGTGTGTGTGTGTGTGTGTGTGTGTGTGTGTGTGTGTGTGTGTGTGTGTGTGTGTGTGTGCAAGAGTGTGCATACATGTGTTTGTGCACGCGTGTGCATGTGTGTGTGTGTGGTGGTTGTGGATGTATGACTGCATGCAGTGGGTGCTCAGTCCTGCCCTGGAGCACATCAGTCTCATTGATTTCCATCAGTCAGGACTGGAGCACTTGTTTGCCTCCCAGAGAAGCGTGCTGAAGGTGCTTAGTGAGAGACATGAACCATGGCAGCCAGGTGGTTTTCCTATCCACGTGTGAGATGGCAGATCCTGTTGGCCTACAGACCTAACCAGACACATTCCAGCAGTTTATTTTTATTTTTTATCCATTTCTGTTTCCGCACTGATTTTTATTTTCGATTTTGATGTTAGATTGCTGAAAAGAAATGTTAAAACCATGCAGGTCCTGATTTAGAAATAACATATTTTTTTGAAGTGGATGTATATTACGCATTATTTCATGTTTTTTACCATTCAATGAACATGTGAGAATAACTGAATCTGAGAGTCGGACTATCGTATGTGTGATGACTCCCCCCTGCCTGGCCTATTTATATTTTACAGCGTATGGACTATATTGTTTCCAGTGTAGAAGCACTTCAAGTGAAACACAAAGCCTGTGTCAACTGCATCCACATACAGGGAAAGGCAGTCAACCATTGCCATTGCTGTGATCCAACATGTCGAATGGCCTTTAGTTTGTGTGTTTGTTATTTTGTTTTTTGGAGTCATGAAAAAGAGTTTAAAGGTGCACTGTTGTGTGAAGCGCCACATTCCAGGCTCAGGCAATGCCTGCTATTACAGAGACGTGCTCAATGGCCACATACTCTCACGCCCTGTCCTGCTCCATCCTGCGCCTGTCTGAATGAAGGTTCCCCTGCGAGGAACCTGACGAGACGGGCAGCCTTAATGCTTTGTTAATTTATTTCAGTGTTTTTAACTCTAGTTTTTTATTTTTTTATAAGCAAAAAATCTATTTAAACTGAAAAAAAAGTTATTCATATTGAGACAATGACCGTTGTAAATAGTGTTGTGTGTGTAGCGTATTAGAAGTTCTAGAGGAATTAAAAATCACCACAGATGCTAGCTTAATGAACAAGGCTTTGGAGTGGTTTGGCCGGCTGTATATCTGGTGCCATTCAAGTGCTAGTGAAGCTTGCATCGCTACATCAATGCTTTTATATCATGGCTTAGCCAGCATAGCCTTTTTAACGAGCGTACTACTTCACAAGTCTGAACATTCTGGAAGCCTTCCTCCTTCCTCAAACCCTTACTTAAAAAAAAGCTGTGGAGGGATTATGAGTGGGAAGTGAGTTATCGATCAACAGATGAGATAGCCTAGTTCATGCTTGTTAAGTCTCTTTGATAAGGACAGCTGTTGGGTAAAAGGTAAGGCACTGTAGGATGTTAACAATTCTATGTCAGCCAAAATCACCATATGCTTATGAAGCTTAGAATGCAACACTGGCACACTAACTAGCAACACAACCCACTCCAAAATCTACACCAACAAATAGATTTCAATTTTTTTGTTTTTCATGAAAGCTTACAAAAGAAAAATGTAGAAGCTGAAGTTGAAATATATCTTCTCTGATTGTAAGGAGCCACCTTCTCCTTGAATTGAAGCCATTCGAAGCCACTTGTTAAAAAAAACTTGATGTCAGCCTTATGTGTATCTGTGTATTGACATATTATCTTTTGATTATTGAAATTTGTATGATGGAGATTTTCTTTTATACCATCATTGTTATTGTCAAAGTACACCAATAAAACAAAACTTGAAATTATATTTTTCTATCTGCTTCTGTTGTGTTGTGCTCATGTAATGCCATTGTCTACATGCCATTCATACATTTAAATAAAACAAAATATTAAACATTTAAATAAAACATTTGCTTTTGAACTTATATTACAGACCCATAAAATTCTCTTTTCTCTTTTATTATCATTTTGAAGTTATGATAATGTTAAGATATGATAATATTTATTCGTAGTGTTCCTGTATTTTACTCAAATCAGGGCAAAAGTGAAGATTGGCATACAGTCCAAACATATGGATCAAACCTTATGTAGGCTTCTGGGTTAAAACAGTTGACTCCATTTAAAATGAAAACTTAAGTCTGATAAAATACTAGCCCAAAAGTAAAAATAACAATTTAATCATACTTGCAGCTATATTTTATTTGAAGAAAAAAAAGTACATAACATGCATTTAACTATATGCTGATACATTTAACTGTGTGACTGTTTTCTTGAACCTCTGTGCTGATTTGGTAGGGTTCTGTGCAGGCATATTCTAGCAGGGCTGTTGGAAATATGTAGTGTGAAAACACGTCCACAGCTCAGTGACCAATGTGGAGTCTCATCCAACCCGAAATGATAAAAAACAGACGCACATATCTGATCCGTTCACTTCCAGGAAGAGATCCAGTAAAACAAAACAAAAATACAATAAAAGAAAAGACATGAACCACCAGGATTATTTCTGTCAAAATGAAATTATAAATAAAATAATTTCAAATAAAAGCAAAAGAAGGAGATGCAACTGAATAAAAACTGTTGAGGAAATGTTTTTACAGTCCCTTGAAAGGATATCAAAAACGTATTCATATCTTGTTGATAGGGGAAGAAAAGAGAGAGGTTGGATGGTGTGGAAAGGAACAAAGCATAGGGACATCAATGTTAATGGTATAATACCTTTTAAGCAGGAACAGTGAAAAAGCATTAAAGGCATTCTATGGGGTTTCAAATCATTCGCACCAGTGCACAGGGAGTTCAGAGGGCCAAATATAGATTAGCACTTGACCTACCAGTGCATTAAAAGTCATTAGCACAATGCAGAAATCAATTTACCATTTAATTTAACAATTGGTGACCATTAACGGAACGCCACGATATAAATGTTTTTCGCAGATGTGTTTTTTCTTTTCGCTTCTTGTAAAAGCTCCAGTCATAGATGTACTTTCTAGACAGTAAAATATGGGTTACATTGATAAATAGTTTGATTGGATTAGGTATCATTTGTATAATGCTTACAGCAATTATATTGTAGACAGTGTCGATTGTCTGATTGGAGACAAACAAACTAAAAAGTCCTACAAATAAATGCCTCAAAAACTTTAGGATTCAAGTCAGCAGGTTCATTTATAGCTCTTGTTTTCGGAGATAGTTGAACTGCACCCGCATGTGTTTTAGCTTGGACTGCTTCCACATTGTACCTTCGTATTAGCTCCATCTGCCCAGATAAGAGGTAGACAGATAGCTCTGTGTCCCCTTTTAAACACTTAACCCTAACAGAGCCCTCATTGTCCAGCACTCTCTGGTGAGCTGAATGATAGCCGGCTGGTGAACATCCACTCAGCTATTCATAGACGCCAAGTCACATCTTCTGGAGAATGTTCTTTCTCTCTGAAAATCTTCAGAAATCTAATTCAGACACACAGTCTGCTCATTTGACAGCTGGGTAGTGTGAGTATATTGCTGTGTGTGTGTGTGTGTGTGTGTGTGTGTGTGTGTGTGTGTGTGTGTGTGTGTGTGTGTGTGACTGGGACAAAGATGCAGCTTGTTGGGATGTGCCTCCATTCCTCCATGGAAATAGCAGCTTGAGGCCGGACATAGAAGGAGAGGCAGCTTCAGAGGTACTGAACCCGGTCTCCTCTCGTTCCCTTTGGCATTGAGCACGATTACTCATCACAGCTGGTTAACAGAACCCACTGCACATCATTTAATTCAAAGCTAATTTCAGACAAAATTGTAGGATGAACTGTATAGTCCATGGCTCACTAAATCGTCCCTGCAGATACTTCTCTTGCATATGGAGCACTGGCTAGGCCATGTGTGCTTTTTTGTGTGTAAGTGTGCTCAAGTGTTCAGGAAAGGGGGGAAGGAAGTGCAGAAAGGCAGAGGGAGAGAAAGCGGCGGAAAGAGAGAGATTCTTGGCAGAGGCACAGAGCAGAATCCCAGTTGGAGTCGCCGCTTCTTAATGGAGCCAGTGAAACACAAGGCTTTGGTATGCTAACACTACTGTCGCTTAGCCGCCAGACGCGCACACACACACACACACTCTCGTGTCCAACCTTTTATTAATTCATCGACATCCCCAACCCTGAGTGCTCTGAGGCTTTGATGCTTGCACCAACGGCGCCAGTGCTGTGTGTGCACACGTGTATCAGCATGCATCCTCTCCCACGCTAGTTGTTTGTCCATTTTTGTTCATATCCCTCAGTTGATCAAGGTTACTCAAACATGTCCTTTGGTCTTTGTCTTTGTGTGTGTGTGTGTGTCAGAGAGGTTGGAAGCATTAGGTTCAGTGGTCCCTGACGTTGGGATCTCGACCCCACTTGGGGTACTCTGATATGCAAATGGTTAAATAACTGTTTCCTATACCCATGCCTATAGCATATCTGACTACTATTGAGCCTTTCAATGTGCTGAAGGTATGATATACGATCTGCAATCGGTGGCTCTCTGACTGCTCAATCACATGTTTGCACATGGCATTATCATCGCTCCACTACATGTGCATGAATGCAACACTTCTCAATGGTGGAGTCATTTAGGAGGGAGGGAGCAAGGAGGAAGGGAGCAGGGAGGAAGGGAGAAGGGAAGGAGGAAGGGGCTGTTTCTTTGGGGCCGTTTATCTTCAAAATATTCCTTTCTCTGCGACTCTCAAATCTTACCTGCAGCAGCTTTGAAGTCCCTGGTCAGGTATATCCAAATGGGGAAATGTATTTATAAATTTAAAGTTGATTATTTGTATCAAAGCTTTATCAAAGTTTGATAAAGAAGGAACATGCCCAGGAACTCTAGACTGGGCGTGGCAGTAGGACTATATGGTATGTGCTGTTTAATAATAATAATAATTAAACACCAACTGGTTCTAACTGCTGGGCAAGCCAGTGCCATCCCGATAGTATTTAAAAATATTATTAAATTGAATATCCTTTGCAGGCACACGCTCAAAGCAGGTCACCTAATAAATAAAGCTGTCTGAATGAGTTGGAACATTCCAGAAGGAGACAGAACAATTTGTGCATGTATTTTCACATTGCCAGGTGTTGCTCATAACACTACTTATCCAAGGCACATGTAGAAGACCCATAATTAGTGATCTGGCTCACACCTGTTTCTCCTACAGCAAACACAGGTGTCACTTAATTTATATATATGCTGAAATATATATTTGTCCATTCTAGAATAGAATGGACAAATAGGATGGAGCCCTATTAGTTGTAAAAGTAAATAAAGAAATAGGTTGTAAAATGTATTTAATCAAAGACATTTGATTAAATATATCTCATCATTCATTTTCCATGTCATCCTCTTCTTCATCTGAACTTTCTACACAGGTCGCCTGGTTTTCACACTCTGTCAGTTTACACATGTCTGTGCACCTGAGGCCATTTGAAAGACACTTACATTGTGGGAGTGAACATTTTTTGTGCAGTTGCAGGCGAGTAGATCCAGGACAGCTTCAGGTGCTGGCTGGCCTCCTCTGTTTCTATCTTCCATCATCTGCCAACGGGGCTTGGCACTTGTGGGTACTTTTCTAAACATCTTCTCCAAATACCAGCCTGATAGTTAGCTCACAGTGTGTGTTGCCTTAAGCTATCCTTGCATGCAGAAGGCCAAGTACTACATCCTCTACCATGTCAATGTATGACATCCAGAATGCAGAGAGCTCTCCATTGTTGTGACGGAGGTGTAGAAAGTCTGTCCACAGGGTTATCAGCTCAGCTGAGAGTGGACTTTTCAGCAGATATTTTCTTGGTTCAAGTCACTGGTCATGTCTTTCACATCCTCCAATAATGATTTGATCATCCCACTCCTCTCTGGAGCATTTTTCTGAACCCAGGGTGTGAACTCTTCCCATGCAAGTCTCATCAGTGCTTCTGAGATGTACTTGTGGACCCTGACTGCACGGTTATAGTGTTTACCGTCAAGGACTCCATTGATGGACCCCTATGCGACAACTCCAGCCTCTATGCATCTCCCTAAACCACTTTCCTATGATGGCTAAAGCTGACCCCACACTACAAGATAAATGTCCCGATATCGGGGCCGATTTGCCCCTTACGAGAATCGGGGTGGCGTTCCCATGGCAGCCGAATCGGGACGAAAATCGGCCAAGATTATCCTGTCTGCCGTAGTGTTCTAAGATAGAATCTCATAAACTTAAGACCTCCCGATCTCAAAATCGGGGTTATCCAACATGTTAGATATTTTCGGCATGTTGAGTGTGTAGTCAACATAATAGCGACGCACGCACACACAAACACACACGCAAAACACACACACACGCTGACCCGAAGGTGCTCCATCATGCCAAAGCGCATTCAATTCTCACTTTTAAATTTTCGTTTCCAAATATTTATTTAAAAACGAAAATATCTGTTTTAGTGCGTGTGTGTTAAATTAAATGTTTTTATATCCTAAACAAATTCCGTTGCAAATAGGAGGCGCGCAGCATCAATATCCTAACACAGACACATTTTGCAGATTGTAAATTGACATGATACATTGTAAACGTTCACAATCCTGCTCTATGCTCTGTGATATTTTGTTTATCATCATTTCTATTAACTTCTGCGAGGCGCATAAAGTGGTCATGTAGATCGGTCGTCTGCCCGTCTATTGCGCGTATCACACATGAGCAGATCTTGCACACAACGTCAGTCGTGTCCCTTGGCTGTCCTATTTGTTGTATATTTGTTGATGTTGTTATTGTCATGCGTGTTCTGGTTATTTGCGCATGATTAAACATGAGTCTTTATATGGCGATAAAACAAAGCTTTGTTGCGTTTTTTTTCCTTCTTTTTGAAGTGGGGATCGGGGGTGCGCCAACCCGGTTGGGACGTAAAGGGGGTGCGCAGGAATAAAAGTTTGGGAACCGCTGCTCTAGATCTACCATCTCTTGTCTCTCGATCTCTTGTCTCGTGCTGGATGACGTAGCCTACACGGCCGAGAATCGGATAAGATTATCCTGTAGTGTGGGGTGTTCCGTCTTGTGTTCTAATCTTATGTCGGATCAGAGAGCAAAAATCGGCTGCGATTCTCGTTAAGTGTGGGGTGTACTCCGACTCAAAAATCGCATAAGATAAAAAAATCGTGTAGTGTGGGGCAGCCTTAAGGCATTACATATGGCATGGAATGTCCCCATCCTGAGAAGAATGTTGGAGAACCATTCTCTGTGCTTCCAGGTTATCTCAGCGGCTTTTGCATAGTGCTTTTGAGTGCTTGATCCATGACTACAACTATTGTCTCTAGGTGCAGCTCCTTCCTGATAAGCTCTGATTGTTTCAGGATTTCAAACACTGTGTTCAACTCTGTGGCTGGTGAGTTAATGGTTGACAGATACCCAACAATGTCTTGTGAGATTGGTCCCTGGTCCCTGGTGCTGATATTAAAACCAGTCCAGCTGGGGATTGTCTGATTCTCTGGATCTGTTTGCCTTGCAAGTGCCCACACCATTGTGTCTTCTTTCTTGCAGTGTGTGTATGAGCTCAGTATTACCTGTCAGTGTTTTTACAGCATACGTGAGTACTAGAATGTGCTTTGGTGTTTTATGTTGACCACCTGTGACAGTGTATATTATGTGTATATTATGTCCTGACTAAATGATTGAACCAAAGCAGTGATCTTCTGTGTTTGAGTTTTGGTGTCAGGATTTCCAGTGAGCAGTCCAACGAGAAGCCATTCTAGTTGATCTGGTAAGGTGATATAACCACTATCTTTCACATCAGATGGATGAAATGGCCAGGGGGTCAAAGTCATCTCTGATGCCTAATCTATGATCTTGTTGACATTGGTTGACTTGGCCCTCCAAACGTTGAGTTCCATCAGCAGAGTTTGATTCTCCAAGACAACATCCCTTCCAGAAACAGTTTGAGGAACCATCAGTAATTTGGCTTTGTCATCTGGAAAGATATCGACATAATTTCCCAGCTCATTTTCAAGAGTCCTTCGAATGTTCTTCTTTGTTGAATCCCGCAGGCTTGTAACTCCACCAGATAGCATAAATGATGTGAGCTTTGTGACCAAAGAAGTGACCTGTACAACTGTTTTGTTGGGTATGATATCAGTTCTGATAGACACGAAAAGGTTTTTATAGGCTTCCCTTTCAATCCTTTTATACTCTTCATCACCATCTGTTCCTGCATCGTTATCTTGGTTCTTGGGCTCCTTTTTCTTGATGCACATTCTCTTAGTGTTTGGTCAGCATTTAATGTTACAGCTTGTGTGAGTTTTTCCCTTGACTTGGAGCCCTTTACAAACCTCTCTTTATTACAAAAAATGCAGATTGGATGATATACATCTGAAGATCTCCTACTTGGTCTTTTTGGTAAGCTATTCTTTGCAGCTTCATCTGTAATGTTTTCTGTGGCTTTCCTTTTCAGAGTCTCTAATTCTCTTTTCATTGTGAAGAGGCTCCGGCAATTTCTGTGATAGTGGATTCTTGGGACTTCTGTAGTGTATTCTAGCATGCATCAGGCCAGATATGTCCATGGCGACTAGGGAGGCATCCACTCATGTGTAGAGCCATTCATACACATATTAGCAGGTGTCTGAGAAGCCCAGAGACCAAGGCCACAAAACCAAGTTGTAATGCCTACACATAGCCACAAGGGACCAGCACTGAGTACACATATGGGTTTCCAGGAGGCGGGAGCTCAGCACCATGCTTAGCTAATCAGAGCACATTACAGAGGCCACGCCTTCCCATTATTAAAGTCACAACACATAGCTCAAGAGACCAGAACGCTCCAGGTAACGCATTTATCGGATGCCCTACTAAGCGTATCTCCACGCATGCTTATACAATTCCCCTCATTTTGCTTCGTAGATACCATACCGGACCTTTAACAAATAAAGTGAGTTAAAAGCAATCATGACTCGGCACTTCTTCTTCTAAAAGGTCTTTAGCAACATCGGTAATAGGGGCATAGTTTCTCACTTTGGCTGCATCAAGCAATGTTTTCCAGGATTTATAGTCTTTAAGACAAAATATTTCATCATCTTCTTTTGATGTTTCATGGTGTATGATACACACTTCAGATTTTTTGTACTGGCTGTCCATTCTGAATCCAGATCTAAATCTCCTCTACTCAGTTCTATTGTACAGGAGTATCCAACCATCACAGTAACTAAAAAGAAAATCACAAGGGTGGTGATGCAAACATTACAGGTTAATGAACAATTGTGTTGAAAAAAAGAAAGAAAAGGTTTGTTACTTGACATTACTTAAACCCAACCCATCATAACATAAGCTTAACCTGATGTCAATTACATCCTCTTGGAAATGTTGGAAGATGTCCAACAGATGTAGCTAGCTAGCCTGCACTGTAGCAGTTACTGTTACACTAGCCGTTTCTCAATACCAAGTACGCGGACTACGTTCTCGCGGACTTGGAAGTACGTACTTGGCAAGTCCGGACTTTCAAGTACGGACTTCCGAGAACGCGAGTACGCACCTGCAATTGGAACAGCAGCGGACTCGATGATGCATTCTGGGATATTTAACGGTCCCAAGTCCACACGAGTCACCTCCGATGCATCCTCGGTAGAACGGCCTCATCGAGAACGCATTGAGAACACTTCCGGGTTTTACGACAGTACTCGCGTACTCGCGTACTTGGAATTGGAACAGTGCTTGGGCTACCACTGATGACGTTTATCGAGAACGCAAGTACACGAGAACACACGAGAACGCGAATTGAGAAACGGCTACTGTTTAACCTGCAAGGGGGTCATCCCTATGTTCCCCGGATCCTATGTTCCCCGCTTTGTATGTGACCGGGAAGCGAATGTGTTTTTCGTAGGCGGAATCCGGAAGAATCATGAATATTACGATTACAGTTAGGGTTAGGGTTAGGAGTCAGCGTGCAAGTTTGTCGTGACCGGGGAACATAGGACCCAGGGAACATAGGTACGCTCCCCACTGTAGCAGTTACTCTTACTGTTACACTGTTTAACCTGCAAGCTAGCTAGCCTGCAAAAAACACCAAGCTAACATTAGCTACTGTTACAGGTACAGCTATAGGTATAATCTCGTCTATTCCCCATCAATTCACAAGCACAAGAGAAAAAGTATTTTTTACTTACATTTAATACCCCTGGAACTCATTGGAAGTTGATTGAAAATGGCATTGTTGGTAGTATTGTTATAACCAGTCAACTGAACCAACAATCTTTTCACAAAACTGACAAAACCTTGTCAAACTGTCAAAATCCATTAACATTCCGTGCATGAGCTACTTTCTGACATTCTAACTGAAAGTGGGTGAATATCAAAATACACAATATAATTATGTTAAACCACTTGTGGTTTAGTGTTATGTTGACAACACTATTGAAACAATTACTTTTTATTACAACTGTACATGAATAAATAGGCCATTTGGCCCTGGACTAATAGGGTATTCTATTTGTCCATTATATTGGCTCCATTCTATTTTGAAGACTTGTGCTGGCTGCACAAGTCTAATTTAAGGCTCTCAAATAAATAATCATCAGAGTGCCTTGAGTATTGAAGTTGTTGAGTTGTGTGTCCCTGGTGTTCTTTCATGCCACAGGGATAAAAGAAAGCATAAAGTTTAGGCAGAAATTGTGAGAAAATGTGTGTTATTTCTGGTTTAAAGAGGTCCTGTGACCTCTGTGTTTGTCAGACAGATTCACTGGGCTTACATGAAAGCCTAAAAGGTCCCCTTTCCAACGATACCAAGCACCATATTATAGAATATCGACAATATCCCTACCATGAGCCTAAAGCAGATATACACCGGATTCCAAAAACACAATTTATCTTAGGGGGTTAGTAACTTCATGAGCTGAAAAAAGTGATTTTGCTACCACCCCTGCACTGCTATCGTGATTTTTCTCGTACTAGGGGTGTATACCTTGCCAAAAATCACTATGAGACTTTGTCCCCCCAGATGATACCGATGGCCCAAATTTGGGGCCCTGGCTCATGGACTACTGTGGCAAACCCATTTTTGGGCTTTGGTGCCTTGGTGCACAGGTGTACCTGTGTTTTCCTGATGACACTCACACCAGTGAGTGCAAGGCGTGCAGGTGGGCGGGGCCTGACAGTGTTGCGGTTCGTATGTTTCTACCATGGCCAAGAACTTCAGGTGTGGCTCCTCCACACCTCCATTCATCCTCTCCTGCTCTTGTGCTGCATGCCCAGCAAGCCATCAAGCACATACCACCCCCCCCCCCACACACACCCCACACGCACACACACATGCACACACACACACACCCCTCCCCGAATCCAGCCCACATATCTGCCTCAACCCCCTTTCAGCCCCGCCCCCCACCACCCTTTGTCTCTGCTCATCTTTTTTTCTCTTTGATGACTTCTCTTCCCGATCCACTTCTTGTTTGTCGTTTCAGCAGTTTTCCTGTTATCTTCCCCTCAGCCCTCATACTGACGGATAGTGTGCCCCTCACTCTCCAACACCCCCCCCCCTGCCTTCCTGTATTAACATCCTCCTCCCCATTGTCCCCAAGCTGACCATTCAGCAATAATGGGCTGCACTAGACTCTGTTGTTATTTTGAGTCAAAAAGAATAAGACTATATATATATATTCTATTCATTTTTGTTAAGTTGCCGTATAGGTTGCTTATATTAAAACGGCTGTTGGTAAGATTTGAGAGTTGTAAAGAGATAGAGCAGAAATGATTCATTTGCATACCTGTGACTGACAGGCATGATGGATTCTCCGAACCAATCGGGGTAGAGATGGCCTGATTGGTCAGAAAATCGATATGAACTCAGGTAGGCATAGAGAACTCGAAACAGTGACAGCACATTTTACTTACTAATAGCCTGTGGTGGAATATGTACTATTTCTAGTTAAACAACACTGTAGAAATACTGTAAAAGTGTCAAATGATTAGCATCAAAATATACTTAATATAAAAGTACTCATTAAGCAAGGCTCATTTCAGAATAATTAATATTATATTATTGTATTATATATATTTCTGCATTAATATGTTAATATGTTCATCACTTTAATGCTGTGGTAATGGTGTAGCTCATTTTATGTATTTATACATATTTTATATACGGTACTTTACATATTGTTAATCTAAATCTTCAAAGTAACTAGTAACTGCTGGTAAATGAAATGGAGTAAATGTTACAATAATTGTGATTGAGATGTAATGGAGTCAGATTTGTTCTTAAAAAGAGTACTTGAGTAAATCTTTCCACGTTACTTTCCACAACACTGCTAATGAATGGCTATACTATTTATAAAAATAATGAACAATAATGGCTCTTGAACAATTGAGATGGACAAATGGATGAATAATAAATAGCATATGGCCAGAAACATGTTGTTAGTTAGTGTGTAGTTAAATATTAATCGTCGCTTTGTGGTCTCATTGAGCCAGACTTTATTTGTATGTAGTCTTATAAACTTATTTATTATTATTTTACCTGAAGGGAGTATGCATCCCCTATCTGCCGCTAAACTGTTAACACACCTTTAACTAATAGCATCTTAAATAGGGCTCTTGTATATACACCCTTTATGATTCATCCCCTTATTCTTCACAAAGGACTTCCTCCTCGTAATCATTAGCTAACAGATAACTTCCTTGTCAGTGAGTCAAAATGGCTTTCTGATCTGATCTTTCCGCTTGCTCAGCTCAGCACTTACGCCATGTGATCATTAACTCTCCCAACTGGTCTGCTGTACTCTCTGTAGGGATTCTACAATCCCAGGCTCTATGATTAACTGTCAGACACTTCTAATCAAAGAGGGATGCTCCCACTGCAAACTATATGCTGATGCTCTGGGAATTCTGCAGCGTATGCTTCCCGATTATGACAGCATTGGCCATCAGTCGTAAATCACGTTTACGCCTTTCCAGATCAACAATGGATGCGTCTAAACCAAGATACTTATGTGCAGTGAATAGAAACAAGCATTAGTTAGCATTTTTAAAATAGTATATGCATCATTATTCAACCACAGTCCTTATGAAATGTTGGATTTATTCATCATGCCGACAATGGATATCAGAACTCAAAGTCTTTGTTTTGACCATTTAGTGACGTTAAAATGTCTACTTCCATGTCTATTGTCATGTCTGCACGGGTGTAACATCATACATTCAAGTCAAAAATAATGCACAGCACTCCAGCTTGTTGGATTACAATACAATTGCCTCCTACCATGCAAATGTGTTTCCACTGTCCCCTGTTGGTGAGTTTGGAAACTAACAAATAAAAAGTATGCCTTTGCATGAATGACACAATATGTCAACAGAGAAATAATTTTCAATTTTATACAAGTGGTAAACAAAGATTTATAAAAATGCATAGCACCAAGTTGACATACAGTATGTTTAAAGGATTGAGTGTGCTTGCCAGTACAAACCCATAGCAGCTTATTAGTTCCATAGCATTTGTGCTGTTGTGTTATTTCAAACGTCTTTAAAACAAACAGTTTAACATTTTAACATAGCATTTGCTTCACATAAGTTAAAATAAAAGTTGAAAACAGACAACGAATGAAAACAAAACATCGACAATCAAAGAAAAACATGACAAATGCCCTATTGAATAAAAACTCCAGCTATACAACTGTTTGTGTATGCCTTCCATTGTCTTCCCCCTCCTATCAATTCACTGAACTGAAACCCAAGACAGCTGGGTGATCTAGGCCAGGGGCTTATGGGAAATGGCTTTCACTGGCCTGGCTGATTTGTATCTATGCAGACAGGGTGGAAGAGAGTGGAAGAAAGGCTGTTGAATTCTCTCGAGCCGAAAGAGAAGAAATATGTTATTTTTGTCCCGTAACAAAGATGCTACTTGTCTCCGTTCTGATTGGCCGCCACATTAGCCGCACAGTCTTTGATCTCGCCCTTCAGCTCAGCGAGCTGTTCCGAGTGGTCGGACAGAGTGCCGCTCACCTGGGCCAGGTAGGAGTCCGAGTGTCTCTCCAGCTCTGCCCGGATCTTCTCCAGGTGCTCCGCCAGCTCTCCCAGGCTGGAACACTGGCCCTCCACCTGGCTCACCCGGCTATCCACATCCTTCACCTCTTTCTGAACACCCAGCGTTGTGCTCCTGCACCCCTGGAGCTCTCCAGACAGCCTCCTCCTCAAGGCCACGAGCTCCGCCTTCAGCTGGGCGAGTCGCCTCTCCCCCGCCCCGAAGACAGTGGCCTGGTGGCCCACCAGCCTGGTGATGCCGAGCATTTGGTTGGACAGCTGGTTCTCCCTCTGCTCCCAGGTGGTGTTGGCCTGACCCACTTCCTTAGCGATGTAGCTGACCGAGTCTCTCAGCCCCTTGAGGGTGCGGTTCACAGAGTTGATGTTGACCTTGAGCAGGGTGATCTCCCCCTGCACCGAGCCCTCCGTCTCCTCCTGGGCGATGCGGAGCAGCAGGTTCTGCAGGGTGCCGTTCAGGCGGTCCAGCTGGTCGGCGTGCGTGTCCAGGCGGCCGCTCACCTTCTTCTCCACCTCCCCGCACCCGTCCTCCCCCTGGGCCACGGCCACGCCCGCCGCCACCGGGGTGGAGGGCGAGCAGGAGGAGGTGCAGAGCAGCTCCAGGTCTATCAGCTGCTTCTGGATGCCGTCCAGGTCTCCCTCCACCCTGCGTCTCACCGACTCGATCTCCGTCTCCAGCGCCGGCACCACGTGGCCCTCCAGCAGGGCCGGGGCGGTGGCGTTGCTGAGCTCCTCCACGGCCACAAACACCCTCTCCTCCAGGGTCTTCAGCTTCTCCTCCAGCAGGGTCTTGAAGCCGTCCAGACCCCCGGGGACCGTGGCCAGGCCGTCCAGCCCGCCGTCGGTGCCGTTCAGGCGGCCCTCCATGTCCACCAGGCGCGCCTCGATGAGGGTCTCCACGTGGACGCTGTGGTCGGTGAGGGCCGTCTGCAGCTGCCTCTGGGACTCGGTCAGACCCTTGACGGACTCCTCCAGGAGGAGCACGCGACGGGACAGGCTGTTCACCTGCAGGAAGGGTTCCACATCAATCTGTTCTATCACCACAGCATTCTCTGATGGCTCATTTAAATATAGACATTATTAACGCTTGCATTTAAAATACTGCATTTATAATCACTAAAGTTATCACTAATCACTAAGTCAAAAGTTAAATCAAATAAGCTTTTTCTCCCTTGCATTAAAAAAAATAATTTTGCATGCATTTTAGCCTCCTGTCATTTAACCAGTTTTTTCATTGAAGCTATCCCGAATAATACAAAACAAATGGCAATTTCAAAAGCGTGTGCATGTATTTAACCGGTGCACCTGAGCGTGGTAGCTACCTGTCCACAGCAGCTCTCGGTGAGAGTGAGACCCTGGATCTGGGCCTGCAGGGTGCCCAGCTCCTCCCGGATGCCCGTCTCCCTGCCGTCCAGAGACTGCTGCATCTGCTCCTGGCCGTCCACGTGCTCCCGCTGGCACTGCTGCTGCACCGCCACGATCCTCTCGTCGCAGTGGCTCTCCAGCCCCGTGAGGCGCCTCTCGAAGCCGTCCAGGATGTCGGCGCGCACGCCCGCCAGCTTGGCGTCCAGGATCTCCTCCAGGAGAACAGAGGCCCGGGAGCCCGGGATGGGCCTCCCGCTCGCCGCTTCCATCAGACTCTTGAGCTGGCCGTCGTGTCCGAGAACCATTCCCTGTGGAGGCAGGGGGAGGAAAGCAAACATGGTTTAATCACCCATCACCTAGCTCACCCAAATCACTTTTTCCACTTAAATTTAAAGACTTCCCAGTGTGTGCAATTTGTGCAATTTGACTTGTAGATCACAATATTGAATTTAATACATTGACAGAATAATATAAAGGTTAAATAAATGTACGACGTTCATGGTAAATGTATTGCAAAGGATTCTATCATTTTCAAAAAGGCCCAGGGCTATTAGGTTTATTGTTCACGCTGTTCACAACCAACTGTCTCTATCAGTGTTTATTCATAGCCTCATAAATCATAACACTTTCCATGACTAATCATAGGCCCACAGACCTTTTGAACTTGGTTAAATAGAATGGATTGATTGATAGAGCCAAAACATAGACATCATTGTACAATCATTACACGATAGCAATGACTCAGTACACAGGCAGTGCGTCGCCATACCTGGATCTCCTCCAGGACGTGCGCCTTGGCCCGCAGCTCGTTCTTCACCTCCGTGACCCGGCCCTCCAGGTCCCCCAGGCCGGCGAAGCCCTCCACCCCGTCCAGCCGGCCCCCCGTCCCCTCGGGGAACACCCCTAAGCCCACCGAGGAGTCCGCCAGCCGGGGGGAGTTGGCGATGAGGGTGCTGAGGATCTTGGTGGTGTCCTCCCTGAGGGAGGTCCGCATGCGGTCCTCCAGGCTCACCACCACCCCGTTCAGGGTGTCCAGACCCTGGGTCAGGCGGCGCAGGTTGTCCTCCATGCGGTCCAGCCTCTCGCCGCTCACCCCGGACCCCCCGAACCTGCTGCCTGCACAGCGGAAGAATACAGAGACAGAGGTCAACGACAGAGACAGAGGTCAACGACAGAGACAGAGGTCAAAGACAGAGACAGAGGTCAAAGACAGAGACAGAGGTCAAAGACAGAACAGGAGATCAAAGACAGAAACAACGTTTATTTGGAGCGTAGTGGCCAGGGTGTTCAAATCCCAGGCGAAAGTTGTTGGGTTCAATCCCTAATGTCCGCAGCCTACCCGCAGGCATCCCTGAGCAGGATGCACGATTAAAAAAGGCTTTGCTGAATTGCAATACTCTAGGAACTTAGTACACTGCTATTCACCCACAATACATAAATTAATTATATTGGTACAAATGTAGTGTGTAAGTAATTGGACTGTTTTGAAAGCATCCCTATGTCCTCACCTTGGTTTGGTTTTCCACTGCCATGTATGCTGGGGATGGGCCTGCCTGGTTCTATCTGGCCCTCCCCGGGTTTGTGGTCCACGGTGGGTCTGGGACCATGGGGGTAGCCCCTCAGGCCTGGTCGGTGAGGGGAAGCAGCTCCCTTGGAGGGGGGCAACGTGCCGTCGGGCATGGGCGTGGAACCCTCGTGACAGTTTTCACCAGAGAATCCGGGACAACACCTCCACTCCAGCTCAGTGATGGTCTTGTGGCCGACCTTGTATGTGGGCTTGTAAAAGGTCCGGTACCTGCAGAGCACATGGAGAGGCCAGCGAGTTAGCCTCAACACACTCCTTTAACTTTATATTCATAGTCTGAGCTAGGATGCTTTGAGATTTGTGCGTTTGGATGGATTCAATAAGAGCCCAGATCCAGGGAGAATAAGAGCAGATGTAATGGGTTGAATTGGTTCTCAATTGGATTAACTGTAGATTGGAGGGAGATAAAGGCACCCAATTCAAACTAGATTTTCTTTTCAATTAAATAGAAGTTTAAAAGTCCCCCAGTTTTTTTGATTGTATTTATCTTGCTTTAGTTATTTTAAACTACTTTTGATTGTGCGCACTCACACACACACACACACACACACACACACACACACACACACACACACAATAAATATAAACAACACAATAAAAAAACAACAACAACAATGAAGTAAAATTAATATATTTTGATATAATTTGGGTTTAAATATATTGAATCAGAATCAGGTCCAAATTCAGGCAATGACCATTTCAATATTTGTCAATTCATTCATCGAAATAAAAATTACAAGGACAAACACGTTGTTTGTGTTGGCCAATAACTTTTACAGGGATAGTAATACAGCGGTTTATTAACACTGTACTCTCCCGGGTTTCTCTGTAGAGAATCACCATCGATAATCACATGTGTGGAGGGCAAGGGCTTTTCTAAAGTAAACACCGTTGACACTAGAGGGCAGCAAATATGCATTGCTTTGTTTTAAAACGCGTAATGCGCTGGGGTTGAATGACGCGTACAGCATGGTTAGCCTAGGTAAATCAGTGATTCAGAAATGTGTTTCTTGAGAATTATATCTTAAATGTAAGCAGTACAATGAATTCATTCTCAATTGAATATACATTTGTAGTCAGACGTTAGGGGTTTTCTTCCCACTTACATAACCACTGGACACTTCTGTCCCCAGATGCACTTGGTGGTGTACTCCGCCTTCACGTAGGTGGCCACTCCGTCCTGCATGGTGCAGGTGATGTTCCTCTGGACCACGTAGGCACAGTGGTTTCTGGAGGGAACACAAGAAGCAAATGCACTTAGGTCTATAGGTCTATATGTCTGTGGGACACTTATTAATTAAATATCTCCACCAAACCCTATACGGCGTAAAACTGCCCGGACTCACAATATATCTCAAACTCAATTGCAAACTCAATGGCAAAACACTTGTGTTTACCCTTCCACCTGCGATTAGAATTAGAATCAAGTTTTCGACTTGTGGAATAGAAAATAAAGTAGGTTTGCCCACCACCACAAAAAAAGTCTATATATTTATGAAGGCAGTATAATAAAGGTCAATACGTTCAAAACCTGGTTAGATGGAAAGGCCCAAAACAACAATGCTGGGCATTTGTCCAGTGAATAATCAGTGTGAAGCTAATCAGGCTTGATTAGCTGCAGGTGGAGCATCATGACCTCTGGCACCGCCGTGGTGTCTGGGTTAAAACGTGACTCATTTTGCGGTCTTGGTGTTTGTGCTTTTGATTCCCTTGTTTGTCTCTCTCCTTTCTTCATTCTCTTCGACGTTTGCACTTCTAACTCTGTGTTTGTCGACATAGTACCACGACCATCCTTGTGGTTGAATCATTCTGCTTACAGCGCGCTGTAATCGCGGCATAAGTAACCCAATGAAGGATCTGAGGGCGAACCAACAGCGGTTTGCAATCTGGAAGCGTGAGCTTGTGTGAGCTTGTGCAAAGCCACATAAAACGTCCCCATTAGAACTATTACAGCTCTGCTGTTGCGTCATACTGGACAGGCGTGTGATGGTGTGTGATGGTTTGTTTTTGTGCACATACGTATTTGTGTGTGTGTGTGCCTGTGTGTCTACATGTGTGTGTGTGTGTGTGAGTGTGTGTTTTTGTGGATTTGGGTGTGTGGTGTATGTGCATGCCCCTGTGTCTCTTTCCCACATGTTCTCCCTTCTTTTGCCAGTGCAGTCATAGCAACTGGTAAATGTTCCGTGGCCCCGTGTGCAGCCCAGGGAGCGCGCTGCGCTGTGCTCTTTAGACTTACATGTGAAGCATTTCTCCCATTCGGAGGGGAGAGTCCCCTAACACATGCAGCACTGAGCACTACTCAACAGCTGTTTCAGCACACACAGGAGTGTTTGAATAGAGGAGTGGGGGGGGGGGGGGGGGGTCAATATGCCAACTCAACAGGTTCTAAGGGCTAGCAGAGAGGGCAGATTGTGTGTGTGTGTGTGTGTGTGTGTGTGTGTGTGTGTGTGTGTGTGTGTGTGTGTGTGTGTGTGTGTGTGTGTGTGTGTGTGTGTGTGTGTGTGTGTGTGTGTGTAGGAAGGCATATGATCTTATTTGTGTGCGTGTGAGTGCATGCACATGCATGCACGTGCATGCATGTCCGTGCCCGTATATGTGCGTGCATCTGTTTGCATGCATGTTGTTGACACATGTTAATAGGGGTTGGAAACAGCGGCAGCCGTCAGTCTGACTGAACTCTTTCATACCAGACTGACAACTTGTTGCCAAATCATGTGCTCGTAAGTGGTTAGCCAGAAATGTGGTGACTTGATGTGGTATTATTGGATGTTTTTTAAGTACTTAGGCATGACACATCGTCACGTTTTGGTGAAGAGAACCTCACTGGAAACATAAACACCACACAGAAGGTGCTGGGGGGGGGGGGGGGAGGGGGAGGGGGGGCAAAGGGCAAAGGTTAACTCAATGTTATTCAGGGAATATCTTCATTCCTGTGAAGCGTTGGTTGACGAGCGTCAGAATGATCTAGTGAATCTAGATTTAATAGCTACTTTCCAGCGCATTAAAACACAGGTAGTGGCTCAATGAGTTTGCACCGTGCGACTACCAGACCAGACACATGCAGGCACCTGTCTGACAGCTGATGGAGAGCAGACTGTGTCTGACACTGACTTGACCAGCAGAGTCAAAACTGATCACCTTTGTTTGACAGGTGCACATCTGGGAAGAGCTTGCGACCTTCAGACCAACAGAATGGCACGCATGCATACACACACACACACACACACACACACACACACACACATGGATACTCCCATCACATCGACACACACACATACCAGAAGCAGACAGCATGGTGTGCAGGAATCCAGATGTACTAAAAAAAAAATGCTCCTCTCCCACAATATTTCTACATTTCTTCCTTTCACTCCCTTTTGCACCTAGTCTATTAATGCTCCACTCCATCATGTGATTTTATCACTCTGTAATCAGCTCGTATTACTTTTGTTCACAGGTCTTGGTTTCTGTTTGTGATTTTCTGCACTAGCAGGTGTCTTCCATAAAAAGCATGCAGTCGTCTCACACATCTAAAATATACATCTACAGTTCGATGGCAGACCAGCTCAAACCTGGGTGTAACGGGTTTGTTTCACTTTTCTTTTGCTTCATATTTGCTTCCACCAATCGTGTTGCTGGAGGAGGGGATCCATAAGGGAGTAATTGACAATCACAAAACTGTCAGCAGCAGTAAACCGTCTGTAAACGTATCAATTCAACACTGACTGTATCGACCGGTCACTGTAGAAAATAAAATGCCGTTATTAAAGTCCCCTTTAGAAAGCTTCATCCACTTGTGCGAATAAGTTTTCGTCAGTAGAAAGGAAACAGGAAACGAGGCATAATTTCGCCCCTTGCAGTTTCTGGGTTCGGGTCCAGGCTCTGTGCCGTCTCCAACCACAAGTTCTGCTATAACATATTAGGACTGCTGGAGCTGAAATTAAGCACACAGAGACCTTGCTGCTTTAGCAGTGAGAGTGTTTTGATGAACCCTCTCTCTCTGTATGCTACAGACTGGGGTCTGCGGCTGCCAAGGGTCAGGTGCTGTGCACTGGCAGAATAGGAGTTTATGAAAATTGAATGAGACACAGACATACTTGGATGGGTGTGATGAGCTGTAGGTAAGACGCAACCTATGGTTGAATTGTGTGGAATTTTAGATGCATTCACATGTGTATGCAGTATGCATGCACACGCAATGCATGCATACCTGAGTGCACATACACACACACTCGCACAAACACACATGCACACACACGCCCAAATGCATTCCGCTGACACACACTGCTTTCACGTTCAAAACGGATTGTTTTGAATGTTTTGAAATGTGATTTTTATTGTGACAAGCATTTCCTTAAACATGCGGGTGTGAACACTCCAACGGCACAGCTGTACACTATGAGGGTTGTGGAAACCAAAAGTACAAAGTACAGTTTCTATGTGAATGCACCGCAATGATTGAGAACACAGACAGAAAATATTTCCGGTGGCACGTGGGCCTCACTGACAGAGCAATCCCACCACATCAGAGGTCAGCCTCACAGCATGGCAAGGGCAGACATCTGAAACCCTCTGTAAGGGCGTTAAGTGGTCACATGCAGCAAAGAGAAAGGGATGGAGATATTAATAACAGTTGCTTAGGTGATCTTTCTCTCCCCGTCTCTCTCTTCGCCTCACTTGTGCTGTGTGTGTGTGTGTGTGTGTGTGTGTGTGGGTGTGCGTGTGTGTGTGCCTATGTGTGCATATCTGAGCATTTACATATTGTAAACAATAATGTCTGCATGTGAGGGCACATGTGAAGGTCTGCGTGTGTGCGTGCACATGAGCGGATGGCTCCTCTTTCTGTGTGTGATTGGGTTGCACTGTATATCCACAGTGGGGGCTTATGGCGAGGCCACCTGTGGCCAGCTTGGCGTTCCCTAGCTATACTGCGATGGAAGGTGCTTATGGTAACCCCCAAAGGAATATAGATGATCGATGTCCTGCACTGACACCCCGTGTGCAACGGTGATATTCCACACACACCGGCGGGAAATGAAAAAATGAAAGGCAGGGAAATATAGTTTTTATATGTTAGTCACACCTCATCTGTCAAGATGCAACTGGTTCGGGTTAGTCGGGGTGTCTGTTGGGGCAGGGTGTTGCTCGTCTCTCAGCTCGGGTCTGGAGCTGTGGCTATGATGAAACCGCAGAGAACAACCCAAGAGTGCCATCGAGAGAGATAAAGGTACATGCAATCAATCAATACATCAATATATATGTATCATTTTTTTTCATGCGTTCCTAGCCTGTGTAATCAATCATTTTTAATCTGCCTTTCATAATCTGGTGCTCTGAGAGTGGAATGAAACTTATTTTTGTGAAGCAGAAAGCTACTTGACAAACTCTTTCAATAACCGTTAATATTATTTTTACGATGCACTTTAAAACCCCGGCTGAGCAACACATGAGCCCACCCTAGCCCCCCCGGCCACGCCCATCTTTGTCACCAGTCAAGGTAAATAAACTCAGTCCTTGTTCAGAGTGAGTAATGCCCCCCACCCCCACCACCCCCACCACCCCTTCATAACACTGCGACTCTCCATGCCAGAAGCCTGTCTCCAGACCGTGTCATTTTCTAACTCCAGGTCTGGTCCCACTGTAAATATTTCCAGTATAAAGTTTCACTTCTGAAATCCCATCACAGGCTGTCAGGCTCCCCTCCTGGGAACAGCAGCATTCCCATCTCAAGATGCTCACATGGAGTGCTTTAGCACATAATATTGTTGCTTCTGGACCCGCCCTGTGCTGCTGGTGTCCACACCAAATGCCCCACTCTCGGTCAATCCTGTTGTATTAGTCCTATGTTAGCTGTTTGGATCCTTATATAATTCCATGGCCTTTCTCGATTGGCTCCCTGATAGTAGTGCTTTGTCCTGCGCTGCGATTGGTGCTTTTGACACTCTGGACCATGAAGCCCCGCCCCCCGTCACCCCTGACCACCTGGTCACCTGCGAGTTCCAGGCTGTTTGATCCCAGACCCGATACCGCCGGCCCCGGACAGATTTATGACCGGGGCGGCCCTTAAGGTCGACCGTGGAATCCATAACAGGTCATTTGACATAGCAACGTCATTTCTGTGGGCTAATAAGTCTCCTTGGAGGCTTGCCGTTTCCTTCTAAGGCTTTTTAATGAAACTCTATTGCTCTCCAACTGACAGGTCTCACGGGTCCCGTGGTGCGAGGTTGATTGACACTGTTGTTACTGCTAATTAACCAGACAGCGATACTCCCAGCACTAGGACCCAGGACCCAGAGGGATCATTCTGACAGTTGGAGGCACGAGGTCAACTTAGAGCCAGCCACGGCTATAGCTGTAGGCTTTAAGGTTGAACACATTTGAACACATGAACATTTTTTGGGATTGAAACATCAGATGATGAAATTGGATCACTTGGATAGGAAACCCTGCCCTGTTGTGAGAGGCATAGAGTAGATCAGACATTGTATGTCGTTCAGCCGATATAGTCATGTCCATTCTCTGTCGTCATGTTTTCTTTCGGTAGTATGCTAAGAGGCTAAACCACCGGTAGTAAAAACCATTCCAATAACTTTGTTATAATCCTTTGGCATTTCCTGAGGTACAAAATCTGCTCCGGGTAAGAAGTTATGAAGGAGTTTTTAAGAAACTGTAATACCGATATTGAGTAAAGCAAATGCCAAGGTACTTATAAACTGGGATCTAGCCGTCCTACTTTATTACTCTTAAGTCTGATTTGAGAAACTAGGCTAATAACTGACTTTCAACAAATGTTGACTGTCAGTTCCATTTAGCTGTTCACCAACCAAATGAGTGAGGTTTAAACCTCATGAAGCCAAACTCATAGACAAAGCCGGTTTTACTTTGAATTAGAATTTGAATTAGGATCCTAAAGAGAAGTAAGGGCTAAGAGAGGGGAGAAGGAGCCGTAGATCGGCCGTTGACGTCAACCTGTCATGAACCTGAGCAGGAGACTGGCTGCTTGCTCTACTTCCACCGCACGCCTGATACAAATGTACAGCACCGACCCATGACCCATGACCCCTGACCTCCGCCAACCCAGTCACCTTTACCCCCTTGACCTGTGTCTAATTCATCATGGGTGGAAGCTCTTCAGAAAATGATTTGTTTTGTCTAGGAGCATCAAGATATGTTGAGTCACAGACGAACAAACCGAAAATACAAGGAATACAAACAAAAACAGCACAAGTAACTGGCATGTGGCTTCTGAGATGATTTTTAACTGCAGATCGGGTAGAAGTTGTAAGTTGATTGGCATTTTGTACCTGATTAGATGTCACAGTTGCTGAATGCAACACTGCACTTGACTTGAGTGACTGTGACTACAATATGCCATATGCCCTCGCTGAATATCAGACAAAACAATAAGGACAAATGTTGAGAGGAACATGCAGTGCACAACACGACAGCTGTGGAATTGTAAATAGACAGGGTGGATAAAGAGTGGGTGGCTTGTTATTTCCACTGACACTGTGTGATCGGTATGTCATCATTAGGTTTCACACGCTTGTAAATGACTACAAACTCACACACACACACACACACACACACACACACACATCAAGAATCACAACTGGGAGTGCACAAAGGAAAAGTAGAGAGAGTCCAGAAAATCCCAGAGAAAGCGAGTGCACATGCAAGTACAAAAACAAACACACTCTCCTCCACACGTTTTGGCACACGTGCGATCGTGCACTTTCTATTTCCACTGAGCAGGCAGACCACAACAACTGAGCTCATGTGTCGTGCACTGCTGTGTGTGAACAGACCCCCCCCGCCCCCCCCCACCTCCTAGGGTCTAGCTATGTCCAGCACGGGTCAACTCACCTCACACAAACACTACTGTGGGGGTGACCTCAAACATGATGTCTCATGGAAGAATGTTATGACTACCCGCCCCCCCCGCCCCCCCCCCCCCCCCCCCCCACACGCACACACACACACACACACACACACACATACACACATACACACATACACACTGTCCTCTCCCCTCGCTCTCCTCTCCCCTCTCTGAATATGAAGAAATATGTTTTACTATGGATGGTTGAAGCCTGCTGGCACAGAATCTGCATTTACATGTTAAAGCTTCCCCTAAAATTAGGGGGAGGGGGGCCATGGGGGACGAAACCTGAACTTCTGCGACAATTTCCGGTGCTGTTTTTTGACGGGAATCCCGCTTTTCATGCAGTGTGTGTGTGTGTGTGTGTATGAATATGTGTGTGTGTGTGTGTGTGTATTTGTGTGAGTGAGTGTGCGTGTGTGTGTGTGTGTGTGTGTGTGTGTGTGTGTGTGTGTGTGTGTGTGTGTGTGTGTGTGTGTGTGTGTGGTGGCGTTCTGGTATTAATAGATGTGTTGGCGCCAATGTCGCCAAGGTAAACAGTCTCATGCCAGACTGTCACATGCAGCCCGCATACATTCATCTTCATGCAACACGTAGCATCCACATTAACACCTCCAAGGGAGGAATAAACGTCTCTATATATAGCGCTTTGGACGCAGAGTGATAAACGGTGATGACTGAGTATGCAAAAGTGAATGAGGGGGGATCAGTGAAGATTAGTTATAATGTTAGTTAAGGTCATACATATATAGGAAATGTTTCCGTGAAGGACTTGGCTTTGAAGCATAGAGCATAGAGGGTGAAGTATACGGGATGTTTGCAGAATTACAGCGATACCAAAATGTGAAATTGGTAAAGGAATGGGCTTTGGGCGATCTGGCTGATAATACTATTATTACTATTTATTATTCAAACATTGAGTGGACATTTTTATAATTTTTCATGAATGAGTTGGTAGGGGTTAGACAGCTCGCTGAATGATCAAACATTGGGGATTTAATCCAGAACCATTGGGTAAGAGTATGTTTCTCAGACCATCACAGGTCTGGGATCCTACCACTACAGGTCTGGGGGTCGTACCAATGAAGTTCTGGGGGTCGTACCACTACAGGTCTGGGGGTCGAACCACTACAGGTCTCGGGTCCTAAATGCTATGCAGAGCTGGGTCGTGGAGAGTCTGCCGAGGAAGTTTGAGTGGAGCAGCAAGTAGCATGGGGATGGGGGGGGGGGGGGGGGGGGGTCAGTCCAAAGCCATTCTCTGGTGGGGGAGGGCAGGCAAAGAGAGTCATGGGACGGAAAAGTGACGTGAACCCAACGGCACTGATGGGCCAAATATCAATCAGCACCCTCCAAGCAAAAATAATACAGCGAGTCTTTGTTTCATCACGTAGCTTCACGACTCAATAATACATGGCATTGTGATTCCTCCTCTGCTTATTTGGTTTAAATGTCATGTCGTAGCGACGTGTTTTCATTGGGCTGGACTCACTGATTAAAATGGAAAAATATGTATATTTGAACCCATTGGTGCTATTGGCTGAAAACTGAATTGATCAATCTCTGACCAGGACCCTGATGTCTGCCAATGGACTGTTGCTGTTATGTAGCTGGTGAGTTGCACCACTCCCTTCTGGGCCGGGGGTACCCACTTGCTCTGCTGAACGTCTGCCTTTAACTCAGTCCTACACACACACACACACGCACGCACGCACGCACTCACGCACGCACGCGCGCACGCGCGCACACATCACATCACATCACATCACATCTCAGATCAATATTCCTGTCGCCAGCTCAGCACCCCCTTCACCCCGTCCCTCCCCTGTAGCCTGGAGCCCACAAGGATGGCTTTGTCTTCACCCGTGGCCCGTGTCATTGTCGCTGCGCTACAGGCTAATGTTTACCCTGGACCGCAGATGGTTTAAAGTGTGAACCGCAGGGCTGCTGGTGTCGGTCGGTCGGGGGGGGGGGGGGGGGGGGGCAGAGGAAAAACAGAGAGGCAATTCACGACGCGCTGAGTGAACCCCGGCTAGAACGGCTAACCAAAGCCATACTGCCGTAATCGGCCAGTGACATGTGTTGCCCGTGGGAGGGATACAGTACAGAGGCGGGGGTCCCCCTACTCGCAATACCCAGCACTCAGAGGACTCACTTGGCAGCCCGGCGTAGAAAAAAACGCGAAACACATTTATTTCTATTGGCAGAGAATTGAATCCCCCCCAACCCCCCCTACCCCCCCCCCCTACTCCGTGACAGGCTCAGACCCTCGGACGACCAGGACTTGGGACACTTACTTGTGACGTGTCATGGGCTTGTTCGGTATGAGCTGGGGGTTGACGCCAGCCTTGAACAGGTTGAATCGGTTTCCATAGAAGGGGTTGACATGGCCCCCGTAATACGTCCCTTTGCCGTCCACGGCGGCCAGCCACGCCGTGAGGAGGAGCAGCGCGGCGGAGAGCGCCACCAGACGTCCCATCTCGGTCCCTTGGTGTTTTTGGTTTAGTTTCACTTTTGCGGCCGACGAACTGCAGCCTCGGGTTCTGGTCCCTCAAAACTCAAAGAAAATCAACAAGGAGTGTGTGTGTGTGTGTGTGTGTGTGGGAGCGCCACGGCTGGCTGGGTGCGCACAGGGGCGGTGTTGGAGGGGGTCCCCCGCTGTGTGTGCAGAGCGGTCCTGTTGTTCAGCAGGCCCGGGGGGACGCGTGGAGCCCAAACAGCTGGAGGATCTGCAGCATCTCGCCCCGCGAACGTCTTCAGCTCTCGCTCTCCGGCAGCACACTCAAGTGCACAGTGAGGGAGAGAGGGGAGAGCTATCCAAGGAAGGGAAGAAAAAAAAAAAAAAGGGTGGGGGGAAAAAAAGAAAAAGGCATGAGGGGCAAGGAACATACAACACAAAGGTGTGCTGGAGGAGGAGGTCGGGAGAGGGGGGGGGGGGGGGGGGGGGGAGGAGAGAGAGAGAGAGAGAGAGGACCAGATGAGGGGGAAAAAAAAGGAAATACAGGGCTGGTGTGCGTGTGTGAGTGTGTGTGTGTGTGTGTGTGTGTGTGTGAGTGTATGTGAGTGAGAGTGTGAGTTTAAGAGCCAAACACACTTTCAGTTACGTGTGTGTGTGTGTGTGTGTGTGTGTGTATGTGAGAGTGTGTGCGAACGTGTGAATATGTGTGTGTCTGTGTATGAGTGTGTGTGTGTATATCTAAGACCTGGTGACTAGGCTAAGCCCTCCAAGTTCTGTGCACTGTGTATGTGAATGTGTGTGTGTGTGTGTCTGTGTGAAAGTGAGAGAGTGAGAGAGGGAGAGGGAGAGAAAGTAGCCTGCTACCCCACACTGCCTCTGAAGGGGCCGGCAGACAGACAGCCCCCATTTACATATCCCACCCCAACTCAGCTCAGACTGCACTGCATACAGGGGGACAGCCCATAATGTGTCTTTCACTCAAGTCCTCTCTCTCACTCTCTCTCTCGCTGTCTCTCTCTCTCTGAAACACATGCAGAATCTCATACACACGTAAAGGCTTCTGGTTGTTACCAACAGATCGCACCCCACCAAAATCTCTGTCATTCATCACTCATCTCTCTCTTTCCCTCCGTCTCTCTCTCTCTCTCTCTCTCTCACATTCTCTCGCTCCCGCTCGCTCTCTCCATTCATGCGTTGCCTACCTTCAATCAGTCGGCTCGCCGCGGGACTCTCAGATATGTTTTTGACTATTTTCAGTTTGTAAGGGGAGCAGCTGTACATCAAAACGGGGGGGGGGAGGGTAGGGGCGGGGGTGGGTGGGGCGGTTTCCAGTGTGCAGTGCCGTGTGCAGGGCTCTGGCGTGCCCAGCTCAGACGACACCGCTCCAGAGACAATGGACCACCTCCTCGCCACAGTCCCTCATTAGAATTCCAGACCAAGGCTTCGGTTTATATCTAACCCCCCCCGCCCTCCCCTCCTGCCCCTGTCCCCCAACTACTAACTGCCAAACTATTCCAAATATTCAGAAAAATGACAAGAGGAGGAAATGAATACAGTAATGGAATAGATTTGTCTGAACTCTTACTTTGTCCATGAGGAGAGTAGTTCACTTAAAATTGTTTATGAACACAAAGCCCATTCATTTCTTCTCCCCAAAACATTTTCTACTTTAAAAACTGCACTAAAACCTTTTGTTGTTTGCATTAAAAGTAGCCATTAAAACTACTCATCCTTGAATATTCAAAGTGTGTGTGTGTGTGTGTGTGTGTGTGTGTGTGTGCGTGTGCATGTGCATGTGCGTGTGTGTGTGTATGTGCGTGTGCGTGTGCGTGTGTGTGCCCAGACAGTGGTTTGCAGAGACACAGGTGTCTCAAGGACCCTTTTTGTTTGGCCGGCTATCCTAAGATGTCTCTTCTCACCTGGGTGTTGACTGACCCCCGCTTGGGCCTCACTGTTGACTCTTCATTTACCGGTCATTGTGAAAGGAAAACACACAGCGGGCCCCTGAGTACACAGCACACACGCAAACCACTAAAGCAGGGAAGATGCCTGAAATGTCCCTGAACACTTCACAGGAGCGTCTGCAAAGGTTCAAATGCACAGGGCTGGGGAGGGTCCCACTAACTATCACCACACACACTCGGGTGAACTGCCTTTCTCTGTAACCAGTTAACTTATACACAACACAGTCTTTCAATGGCTGCTGTAGTGTCAGAAGTGTTCTTTTCTTAAGTGATGGTTATCATACAAAAGCACAGGAACAGAGCAAACTGAGGCATTTCCGGGATGATTATTGATTTTGTTTCTTTCAGAGAAAACAATCATTATTTTAAAAATGTACAGCAATCTAATCATGTTTGCATCCATGCTGACAAGCCTAGATGCTAACAAGCTCAAAAAGGAGGATATTGAGAAGGAAACTGGATGAGCTATAAATGTTAGTGGTGCTGTAATAGGTTTATGGGAAAATAAATAAGTCATAATTTTATATGTAGTCTAGTAACACTCATTTTGCCATGCCAAGTCTCTTCATCTTAAAGCTTTTAGTACAACATCTGTGAAGAATTACAGATTAACATCATTATCAGCTCAGGTAGATCATATATTCATAAGAAATCCTCCAGAAAATAAACACTTTTCTGCGAATATATCTGACCCTTGAGATTCTCCTGACACAAGTTAGTGTCATGTATCCCAAACCGTAAAACATCTCAAAAGCGTTTTCATTTCCCCATTTTCACTTTATGGCAGGATTATATGTTCTGTTTCTCATGCAAATTATAATCTTAACCCTATATACTATGTCTAGACAAAAATCCTCAAAATGTTTTTTTACAGACCTTTCAACTTATTTATCGTCAAGAAACCCTCTGTGACTCTATCTAGCTCTTTGGTGAGGTTTCAAACTGACATTGTTCCCTTTACATTTAGTTACAGGGTTACAGTAGACAAAAGCACTTCTATACTGTGGCGTCAAAGCGCCAAAGTGCTCTTAAATTCACAACAAAGCAGATAAAAGCTGGGTACTCCTCCTATTGTTCCCTATTCCCCATGTACTGCTAGACTCTCAGACCACAGAACAGGCCCACATATGCACACAATCATTCGTACCACCAATAGCAGAGTTGATGAGAAGCATTTGTCGAAGAACATGATCAATCTGGCTGCACTGTAACAGAAACATCCAAGGGTGTAATTTATGATAAAAGGCCCTCCCATAACAGCTCGATAATGACAACAATAATGTAATATAATTTTATGTAATAAAGAAATAGGGAGTAATACTCCCTGGGGTCTTCCAGTGAAGCCTGCCCATGGATCTCCCTCTTCCCAGCCCCTCCACCCCCCCAAAGGATTGCATTTCTCTCTCATGCATTCCAGCCCCCGCTAATATCCAATCTGAAATAACACCCTTCGAAGCAAGCTCTGCATAGCCTAAATATTCCAGAAACTCCACAATATTCCTACCATCATTATTGATATTATCATTTGATTGTTCTTTGCGGAAACCATCACAAAAGAAAAAAGCGAAATCCAAACAGAGATTTATGACAAGTTAAATTAACTTTCCATTAAGTGCAAGCATATAAACTTCTTGGTGGCATGTCCCTTCCTCCATAAAAGAGGCCTCTTAACATCTGACACCCGCAGTAAAGGCAGCCCCCCTAAAGGCAGATACTAGGGCTGGTGGTGGACCGCCATAAATTAGCACCACTCTCCACCCCACTTGCTGGTGATAAGGAGCCACTGATGGGGTTGCTGCCCCAGAGGCACAGGGGGAGGAGGAGGCGGTGCTGGAAGACCATGAGGTGGTGATGTTCCCCACTATCGGAGGATGAAGGATATGACATTGAGTGGCCTGAGCTCTGTGTTAGCAAGGTTTGAAAGAAAAGACAATATCAAAAATGCAAAACATCTTCTATTTTTGAGCATGTTTATTCATGGTGTGTGTTTGAACAATAGTTAACCTATTGGGCCACCCTATTGTACATCCAGCCCTCCTAAAACAGGCAAGACAAACACATAATGTTTCAATGGGGTCAAAGGGGCTTTTCCTGTGTTGGAAACAGCTCTTTTTCCACAATAGGTTCCGGAGGATATGAACTCATAAAGAGGTAGGTGTGGGAATGGAATGGCATTTTCAGTGAGAAACCACCTTACGATGAAAACAGAAAGCACCACATTCCCTTTCCTCTCTCTCTCTCTCTCTCTCTCTCTCTCTCTCTCTCTCTCTCTCTCTCTCTCTCTCTCTCTCTCTCTCTCTCTCTCTCTCTCTCTCTCTCTCTCTAACAGTATCCCTGGGGTCTCCATAGCATGTACACCAAATGTGTCATCCTATATGTTTGCACTTTAGAGGTCTTTGGAGTACAGGAAAGAGTAGTAAAAGCTTTAGGCGGGAGGGGCGGGGGGGGGGGTGTTAACTAGGGGGCTTTAAGGAAGTAAGTGAATGAGACAGGGAGCAGAATATCTATGGGGACCGTGGCACTAATGACAGTGAACATTAAACCTTATCCTCCCCGACCCAAGCCTGTGAACGTGCCTTTGGGAAACCTTTCCAAACCTCAGGGGATGGGGAGGGAGAGACGGCAGAGGTTGGTGGCGGTGGCGGTGGTGCTGCTGTGGTCGTCCCCACTCCAGGCAACCTCTTGTCTTTGCGTGAGCTGGGACATTAGCCTGAGCTCGACCCTAAAACCAATGCCGTAATACAAGTGAGGTACAAATGTTGGCATAGTGAGGGTATTTAGAAAATAGTGTTGTTTAGTTACCTAGGGTAACTTGGTTGAAGTATTCTCGGAATTGTGTGTGTGTGTCGAAATAATTGCAATCTTATTTATGATTTGATGATTATTTATTTCAGAATTGCTTTAATTTGGTCAAGGATATGTTTTTTTTGCTTTCCTGTAATTTGTCCCAGAGAGCGCTCTTCATCTGTATCTGTTTAATCAACATCACAAGGTTATTTGCAGCCACCCAACACACACAAACACTAAGAAAGAAAACACATCATGGAAATTCCCATTCAAAGAAATCCAATGTCCTTGCCGCAATGATCAGTTCAAACTGATTTGACGTACTTTCCCTTGAACCAAGTGGCATTATCGCACAAAATTAAATAAAAAGAAGTAAATTAGGTTTCAGGATAAATCTGATAGGAATGTTTCCAGCACCACTTTGAAATGTGATTGAGAACTTGAGTTCATATGCAATACTTTGCTGACGTTGAAACCTAAAGGATTCTAACATGAATTCATTTGTATTACTTCAACATTAAACCACTAAAGAAAATAACTGGATCAAGGGGCTCCAGCTTTCATTCCACTGATATCAATGTTTTCCGAACAGTGAGCATTTTGACAGCTGGGTAGCTGTGTGTAATCCATATGATTTATAGATCAATCATACCAAGCATGAGGTCATACTTACTTGCACTGCCAAGTGTGGTTGGTGCAACACAAGATTACATTGGATTTGTAATCAATGTTGGCGGTCCAACGTTGGCACACACACACACACACACACACACACACACACACACACCAATACACACATATGCACATGGTAATATACACACAAGCACAGACCTCCTTCTCTCTCCAAAGGGTACGATATCCTGCATCCACTCAACATCTGGTTTACATTTAAGCGAGACCACCACCACCACCACCCAACCTAGATCCTCTATCGGACACACACACACACACACACACACACACACACACACACAGAGCCATATATCTCAGACATTTTCACCCTGCATTATACAGCCTTCACAAGCTGAGGCACAGAAGCCCAATGTTACGCTTTATGGACACCGAGCTGACGTTCCATGAATCCCATGTAAGATACAGTAACCCGACTAGGTGCTGGGGAGATATCGAAGCATGCGTTTGACTCCAAACACGTGACAGAGAGAGCGAGAGAGAGACAGAGAGAGACGGAGAGGGAGAGATAGAGAGAGAGAGAGAGAGCGTGAGAGGGAGAGACAGAGACAGAGACGGTTTGCATGCAAGAGCGCGTATGCAAATACTTAGTCCTGTAATTGCCGTGTTTCTGTTTTACACCAAAAACACGCATGAAGACAGGTGGGGGGGGGGGGGGGGGGGGGGGGTCAGCGCCTTGCTGAAAAACACAAGGTGTGTTGAGATGAACACACACTCACAATGAGCTCCTTGTTTCTCGGGCAATGTGTTCTCAGTTGAAAAGCAATTAAAGCCTGCTTTACTGGCCAGGGACTGCAGCTTTCTCGTCTTCTGACGCAACCCTCCAGCTCCGCTCCCGCTCCCCTGGCCAGACTGAGTGATTGGGCGTGCACACATGGCACAGGCACACATGGTCATCATGTGCATTTTTTTTGCACACATGGACAAAAAAAATGGGGAGTCCGAAACTTTGCGCATACACAGTGCACACGTACATGTCGGCTGCATGCAAGCACTCTCACACACGCACACACACACACATACATAAACATACACACACAAACACACACACATACACATAAACATACACGCACCCACACACATATACACACACATACACACACGCACAAACATACACACATACACACACACGCATATATGTATGGATCATTTAGCACTTTCCAGGGAAGACAGAAGCCAAACACACCGTGTTATTACAGCCCGACGCTTGCCCTCTATGAGCTCTGGAACTTCCCAGGTCCCGGAGATCATAACTCAACCTAGTTTTTCAGACAGTGATGCAAGAGTCCTCCTGCATTTTCTTTCAAATGTTGTTAAGGCATTCAACGTCATAGTTACGATTTTTATTAAAAGTGTTCTCAAAAGGGGCTTCGGGATGCCAGGTCGTGTTCCGAGCATGTGCTTGTTTTCCCACTAAACGCCGCTGATAGTCCTGGCACCGCACTGTCATCACCGTTTACGACAGCCTGTCCGGTGAGGCTCAGGGATGAAGTGGAAAAAGTGGATGGTCATTAAGCAGGCCTCGGTGTTCTGGGATAGCTCCGCCCTCCAAGACACTCCAAGACACAATCCCAGGCACAAACTTCCAGCCACTTCCACGTCTATCACGAGCACTTTGGCTACGGGGCCCGGGTCCATCATTACCATCTGCCGGCCCGTGGCCCTAGGGAACACCGACACGACGGGAACATGCGACTGAAATTGAGTTAATGTGTATAAATACAGACATGAACATATACTCACTTGCCACCCTGAGTTAATTCGGTCAGTGGGCACAGCGTTTTATCAGCATCATGTTCCCCTTGAGGAGATGGTCTGCCATCTGTTAACAGACTGTATGGTTTGAATGGGACATGAAGGGTGAAATACATATTTTTCATAGCTGCTAATTGAATCCTCGTCGGTCTTGTGCAACACTTTGGACCACATGCAAACATGGCCGAAAAGTGCCCTCTGAAACGTTCGCAAATTCGATTTATACGTGAGAAAATGTATAAATAATAAATTCTCCACCACAAAAAGCCACTTTAATCCACCAGTTTTGTGTAAAGGGAGTTGTTTGGCTAAATCCTGACAGTCCATGCATTTGAAGCCGAGTTTTATTACAAATAAAAATAACAAATGCAAAAGCAGTGTTTATAACTGTTCATAAACACCCTTGAAAAAGAAAGGCTCAATATTATTCCAAGTCAAAGAAAATTCCAACCAGTAGAAGAAAAAACAATTCAAAAGATATACAGTGAATTATTGGTCCTTTGTAGGTCTTAGCCTGGTATGTGCAGGTGGGCTGTGGGCTGTAGAATACCACCTCAAGCTGATTTGTCTTACGATAGGACTGTGAAGTGTGCACAAGATGGGCATAACGCACTCCATATGCGTTAGATGTGGTTTATACCTCACTCCCTTTCTTCAGATTCTCTGATTCCTCTCCAACAGAGAAGTAAACGCAGAAGAAGAAGTAGGAGAGGAAAAAAAGGCTTACTGCTATCTGGAGAGAATTAAAAACAAGGTTCCACAGGAATGGACCCACTCAAGTTCAATGAGTTTAGCATTTTTTTATTTTTAAGCTGTGGTTTGAGCGGGTGATGGTGGCGGAAGGAGTCATGTAAAGGATCATGCAGTCGGTCCACAAGGAAAAACGCTTAAGAAAGTAAAAGCGGGATTTATTTACCCACAAAACAAAGCGGATGCCATCCGGGTAGCACAGACCTAAATCTAAGGCATGCATGAATCATGGCTTTGTAAGAAAAGAAAGAAAAGAAAAAGAGGGCTAACTAGACACAAAAACCCAGCAACATAAGGTTATTATAATCGCATAGGAAATAAATCATGAATCACATCCGTAAGGGCTGAGGTTTTTCATTGCTTATCGGCCTACTTAAGAGACCGCAATGTCTGCCATTGATATTGTTCCAAGGACCGCTCTCCTGACTTGCGTGACCAGTCGTTGGTAAAGCGTCGTCACCCTGGCTTGCTCTGTGAATCACGGTTTGAGACGAGGTGTTTGGGTGCACGCATTGGCTCATTCACTTTCCCTTCTCTACCTTTCATTGTTAACCCCTGTGCCAAGGTACCGTGGTTCATGAAAGGTGAAACGCGTCCTAAAAACATCAGTGCCTTTCCTTGTCCATATCCTGCTGCATCACTCAGCGGAGCGACAAGTCTTTAAGTTGTCCGTCTGTGGATGCTTTACCCACAGAATGCCCCCTCCCCTCCCCCCACCACCACCACAATCAAGTCTCCATCATAAGAGCATTGTCAGCCTCATGTTGAGGGACACGCAGTACAGATTCCTTGGCAGCTGGTCTCCTCAGCTCATCTGGGCTGCATTCAAACACTGGGGCTTGAGAAAGATGGGCTAGTTAATGAAGAGGGACGTGGGGTCAGGGGTGGCAGGCAGCACAGTGATTAATTGCCCCTTGTTAGTCTTCAGTTCAACTTGGAACTTATATTATACATATATAAATGTATGTATATATATATATATATATATATATATAGTACAAATGGTGATGTGAAAGACCAAACGGTGCCTTGCAAAGACATATTTTTCTGTTATAGGTCTATGAGAGAGTTTTTTCAGAGGTTTAATATAAATGCAGCTCTTTTTACCACTGCTTAGGAATCCGTTTTATCGACTTGGAAAACCACAAAGACTGCTACAGGTTCCCATGTACCCGCACACGTGTTTAAATCATATATACTTTGTCATATATAGATTTTGCTCACGCACATTGTGTAACGACTTACAGGCAGGGGTATGTTCCTCAACTGCACGACAACACACACAAATACACACACACACACACACACACACACACCCAGACACACGCAAACACACACACACACACACACACACACACACACACACACTATACTATTACACTACACTATCTATACACATATCCACCTGACTGGATGGTCCTGATGTACTTAATGTATCCAGCGTGCCATTGGGTCGGTCTGGCAGAGGCCCCGGTCCCCGCTGCTCTGCAGGGGCCAGTTCTTATAAAAGCCCCTCTATGAATAACGCCATCCATTCCCCTCATGTCCATAAATCTCAGCAGAGGGCTGGATTCTGTTCCCCCTGTGGCACTGGGCCTTATTTGTCACAAATGTGGAGAGCAATTAGGTATAGGAGCCAGCCACGGGGGCTATGGTAAACCAGCGGCCCGCAAACAGGGCTGCGCTCTGGGAGAGAGAGAGAGAATGAAAGAAATTAATCAAGAGCCACACGGCGGCTCCTCGGGGCCCCTTGGGAAGGAGGAGGGTGGTGATGTCATTGTTTTCCAGTGAGTGACAGTATAAATGACGGCCTTGGATGTCTCTGTAGTTTATACAACTCATCAGATGGTGGACATTAGATCCCCCACTACCACTTCAACGCGATTGAGGTATTCACACAAAAGCGCACGCACACACGCGCACACACAGACACAGACACAGACACACTCACTCACTCACTAGAAGCCATAAATCCAAAGCCTATGAAGAGATAGCCAATGCCTCGTATACTCCGGCGCTAGCGCTACAAAAGTCGACACTGTTCAGCAGATGTACATTGCCTCAGGACTCCAGCGTCGGGAGACCGGTATTTTGGTCCTGCCATCCTAACAAATACCACTCTTCACAAAGCAGACCTAGAATAAGACTTCCTCCGTCAGACCCAGTGCGGTGCCGGGGTCAATTTTTAAAAGGGGACCTCCCAAATGTGGTCAATCTCCAGCTGGAGGCTGGGCGTCCAACGACTGCAGCACTAATTGAATCCCAACCCCGACGGCGATGTGTTTCTGATTAGGGCCCTGCTCGTTAAGGCGTCAGCGGCCCTGATGGGGACAGCAGACCGCGCGGGGTCCGTATCCGTAAGCCACCCCAACAGGAGTGTAACGGCTGCATCTGTTTCCTCTCACGTTATTTTTTTTTAAAAGCCGAATTAGGAGCGTTTTACAGAGTGGGGGTCAAGCGGCAGGGGCTGGAGTCAGGACGAAAAAATCACAAGCGTGAGGCACGGAGGGAACGGAACACGACCGCCGCTGACGGGAACACAGCCGATTGACACGCTGCCTGTCATGATACTTTCCCTTCAATAGCGCCGTCCGCATGAGATCGATGTATCAACTTTGACTACCCGGGGCAGCACCCGTATATTGGGTCTCTGCGTGTCTGTGTGTGCTGCTCACACACCTGCAGCCTGCTCTGGTGTTTTTCTTTTTTTCATTTTTTTATCGCAAAACCCTCCTATTTCTCCTGGCTTCCTGCTCTGCTGCCTTCAAAGCCTTGAGCCCTGTCTGCATGTGCACCTGTGGCAATAAACTAAGCATGCATTACATCAACAGATGTATGGCCTTCTATGCCTACACTCCCGAGCAATGCTGTAGCTACACATGCACTCGAAACATACGTCGAGAACGCGAATATATGTTTCACCTGACATTGTTTCCCGTTCATATTTATTAACATGAGACACTCCTGTTGGTACGTTACATGAACTTTACCCGCTTGTTGAATTCAATTCAAGATGCTTCATCCAGAACTATCGTTTGCATGGAAGAGGGAAACAGTCTGGTGTACTTAAAAGCAACTTGAAAGAATAACTTTTTCCAGACTACCTTTATAATTATGCCAGCTCTGTATGCATACGTGTGTGTGTGTGTGTGTGTTTGTGTGTGCTGGTGTCTGTGTGCCATGTGTATGGAAGGTCAAAAGGCTCACCACTATGGCTCATTGCAGACGTGTATTGATTTACACATCTGCATTTATTAATGAATTTTACATAGAATAACACCCGATACTGCCCAGGCCTAGTGAAGTTAAAGCACAGCGGTGAACAATAGACAGATCAGCCATGGACTGATGTGGTCTGACTTTGGTTACCATTGATTGGATGAAAAGGGTTCATAATTACTGGCAGCGAAAATCAAGAGAAGCTCATCTGACTGTTTACAAAGCCATCAATAACGCCATCTTTAACCCTGTTGCAGAGTTGAGGAGACATATGTAAAAAAGGTGCATTTTACGGCGTAATAAAATACAACAGCATAAAATACGGCGTTACGAAAGCTTTACCACTGGATTTTCAGTCTACAGTTGTAGCTGTGGACCATATGGCATTTCATACGTGTGTGTGTTCGTGCACTTGTCTGGAGAGACGCACACAAGATCAAGGACGGTACGCAAGTTACAAACGTCGCTCATTTTAATTTTAAAGTCAAATAAGTGTTTCACGTTGTTTTCAACATCATTTCTATTGCACTATTGTTGACGGCATCCCAACAGAGAGGAGCATGTGAGGCGGTATAGTGAGGGGGGACTCATAGAAAGCCCCCGTACGCTCACCCCTATTAACCTCACCCCTTCCCCCGCCCCCCGCTGGAACCCCCAGAACAACCCCAACACAATATGGCTTCCAAGTATGCTGCGGCTAATGGGGCTCTGACCGGGACCAGTGGGAACACACAACGGATGAGCGGAGGGAGAATGCCGGGGCCGATCGGAATGGGATCACTGATGCACGTCAGGCTATCAGTCAAACATAAAACACCCTCCCACCTCCGCTCCTTTCTCTGCCCTACTCTCCGCGTCCGGGGGCATTCCTCTACCGCACACCCCCCATTCTCTCTTCTTCTTCTTCCTCCCTCCCTCATTCTATAAGTCTTACTTTTTTTTTTGTTGGTCTTTACTCCCTCATCCCCTCCTCCCTCCTCCCCCTGCTTCCCCCTGCTCCCTCCTCGCTCTTTCATGGAGAAAAAATAAAAAAAATAGTTGCGGCGTTTCGCTGAGCGCACTGGAACCCGGGGAGGAATGCCATTCAAAGCTCGGGAGTTCAGGGTTCAGGATCGCGGTGCAAGTGCGTGCAGAGTATTTTCTCTCTGGCCGGAAAAATAAAACACAGTAAAAATCCACAGTACAGTAAGGCCCCGAGCCAACGACCCGTACAAAGGTGCTCCACTGTGCTCCTAAAAGCGTCCTCTCTCTCTTGACCTCGGATGACATTCAAAGTGGGTCGTGAACCAGTGGTTTGTTTACGTAGTCTGAGCACATGCGCCGTTGACAATGGAGCGTCCATGCGTGGCGATAGGCAGCCATGCGTGTGAGCAGATGCATCGGCGTACGTGGTGTGTCCACGTGAGGCGGTCGGGAGAAAGACGGCCCGCGTGATGGAAACCATTCGGCGAGCGAAGCGGGGGCCAACGCCAGCGTCCCCCTGGGTAACCAATAAATGCAAAATTCACCTAAATTAAACAAAGCACAATGCGGCTTCTGTTGTTACAATGAGACTGCCCCCTTCCACTCCCTACACACATCTGCTAAATCATTAGCAGATGTCTAAAGGCATCCATAAGCCAGCTATCACAAACACACACGCTCGCTACCTTGCTGTATTATTCCATCTTTTTTCTCCTCCGGCTCCACTATGCTCGATATCATCCTCAGCCAGCTGAAGACTTAGGCACTTATGTGTTCTCAGAGACATACACACAACGGGGAAAGAGCTGTTGACTTTCATTTCTCCATATGAAGTAGAGTAGACGCAGATGAGGAGTATAACACAAAACAAAACAGTCACCATAACAACTGTAAATTCCCTTAATACAGTTTCATGCTGGGTGTCTCCTTTTAATTGGATTTTCTCTTTCAGGTTTTCTCCAAACCAATATGTGCCATTTATATGAAACTCTATCGCGCTTGGTTTTTGTTCTTTTAAACAGAAATTGTAAACTTAATATACTAAACCCCCATCCATTCTGTGGCTCAACATACGCTTTATTTTTTTATAACAGCCTAGTATAAAATCTATTTTATAGCATTGTCAGAGCTATATTAAACACTTTATTACACACAAAAAAAACCTGACAAAACCCCCCCCATTAACTTAAGTGAGGCCGACGGCAGGCCAGGCGTCCATCCTCGAACACGCCTCCCAGCGCGGGCCCTCCTCAACGCCGCCCTCGCTAATTATCACCTCATAATTAGCTGTTGAGTTTTCACGAGCACAACACGAGCATGAAGGGCGTGCCAAAGCAACTTCTCGCCGGGCAGTTAAAAGTTAAAAGGGCTTAAGGGGTGGAGGAAACCTGGGCAGATTCCACTGTGACACACACAAGGCCTCGGAGAATTTACAGTTGGTCTCGTAAAAAAAAAAAAAAAAAAAAAAGCCAATGAAAAGCAGAGCTTAAAAACAGCATGCAGTCCCCGCCTCCTCCCCGCCCCCCCCCCCCCCCCCCCTCACAGAATGGAAACACTGAAAGTGAAAATTCACGACGGACACAACAACAGCCACACAGCGCCCGGCGAGGCAGCCGGGTTCACAGACAGCCAGGCCCCACCGCGGCACACGGGTCCGTTAAAAGTGTTGGATCCCCCTGTGTGGCTCCGGTGTCGACCAATCACACGCCGGCGGATTGACCTCCTCCCGCACTCTTTGCACCGGCTGAACTTCCTCTGCGACCGCAGCAAGAGGAGACGAGCTCCCAATGTGGGAATTCATATAAAATATGGATAATACGAGCGTGAGCGCGGATCACATAAAAGGAACACCTGGGTGTATTGCGTTGATTCATCAGTGCCGACCGATGAAACCGATTCAGTCGAGTCCATCAAACATGAACAAGCATCAAGGCGCTCAGCCCTGGTACGGTGTAATCAACCCGTACACATCCCGATGGCACCAAGCCTCTTCTTCTCCTCCTTAGCTACCCCTGCTACTTAGCTGCGGAGCGGGCGACGGCGCAGGCGGCTTTAATTAAATGGAGGATACCTTTCCCAGTGAGGTGATATTATCTATAAGAGCTTACAGGATTAGTTTCAGTTACAGGGGGGAACCCTGGAATGTCGGAGGAGACGTGGAAGTGGATGTTCAAGTGTGGTGTGTGTGTGTGTGTGTGTGTGTGTGTGTGTGTGTGTGTGTGTGTGTGTTTGTGTGCGAGTGTGTATGAGTGATTCAGTGGAAACGCAGGCTTTCAGTCATGTCAGAGCTCAGCGCGTGCAGCGTCGTATGTTGTGCGTCTCTTGTGTTGCAGTGATGGGTTTGAACACAGTGACCCGGACTACACCAAAGCTCCTGGACTCCAGCCACAGATACCTTAGAACTCAGATTTATCAGGCTGGCACAGCAGCAGCCGTGTGTGTGTGTGTGTGTGTGTGTGTGTGTGTGTGTTTGATGGCTGGTGGTGCCCTTCAAGTATGGGAGAGTCATAAAACCTTAACAACCATTTCGCCTGCTTGTGCAGAATTCACAGAACCACATACCGGTGGGACTGTGTGTGTGTGTGTGTGTGTGTGTGTGTGTGTGTGTCTGTGTATACGTGAGTGTATGCGTGTGCGTGTGAGTCTGCGTTTTTGCACGAGTGTGCAAATGTGTGTGCACATATATATTACTTTTTTCGCCTTTGTGTTTAATTGTGTGTGACCACGTAAGCTCATGCATCTGTGTGTGCATCAGTGTGTGCGCATTTGTGTGTGTGTGTGTGTGTGTGTGTGTGTGTGTGTGTGTGTGTGTGTGTGTGTGTTTTCCACGTTTGAAAAGGGAGGGACGGAGAGGATATGGACATGGGTACTTTTCCAAATAGCTCCCCGAGCTCAGAGAAATAAATGAAGGAGAAGCCGGGAAAAAAAATGGAGAGGAGAGAAAATGTCCGTTATTGGAGCCAGAGGATCCAGCCGGAGCGCGCTGCACACAGCAGAGTTTCCACCACACAGCCCAGTGAAGGCCTCATGTTCAGAGGCAACCAATGACCTTCCTCTAGAGGTCATTAGGAGGAAACGCAGAGAGAGAGAGAGAGAGAGAGAGAGAGAAAGAGAGATAAGAAATCGAGAGAGCGATAGAGAGAGCGATAGAGCAAGAATTTAGAGATTAGAAATCGAGACAGAAAAATAGAGAGCGATAGAGAGATAGTGAGCAAAAGAGCGAGAGAGAGGAAGAGAAATAGAGAGGAGGGACAGAGACAGAGAAAGACAGAGAGTGCACTAGAGACAGAGAGAGAGATAGAGAGGAACAGAGAGAGAGAGAGAGAGAAAGTGAGAGACCGTCGCATTACAGAGACACCGTTTAAACTCTCCTCTTTATTTGACTCATTGTTTGTTTGGCCTGGGCCCGTTGTGTACCGTTAGCATACGGGGTCAACATTCAGAGGCCCACCGTCAGACCCCCGGTGTCTCAGTGCAGTGGGCAACAAAGCCAGGAGTCTGCTAGTCTGCGCAACAGAGGCCCTGGCCATGGCAAACGGGGAGGGGGGGAGGGCCCCTGTGTCACCTCATCAATGGCCCCTGCCAGTGTTTGAGCGGTGGGGACAGGGGCCGCCACAGAGACGCACCGGTCAACTAACCTAATGAGAGCAGATTGATTGTCTGATTGGACGGCTGCGGCACAGAGTCTCAACCCGCCATTGTTGGTTGACGGAAAGGTGATTAGAAGGACAATAAGACTACAATGGCCGACGGGCATCGTGGGAAGGTATGTGTTCCCTCTGCAGTGCTCTGCATCAAGAGCACCGCACTGTTTGATCAAAATGTTATCGGTTTGTAACTGCAGGGGGGCCTGGTTATACACATCTCTCCCTGTCCCTGTGCATCGTGATGAGGACAAGGAGAAGGAGGAGAAGGTGAAGAGGAAGGAGATGGAGATGAGGAAGGAGAAGAGGAATAAGAGGAAAGAGAAGGAGAAGAAAAAGGAGAAGAATAAGAAAGAAAGAAAAAGAAGGGAACTTGGAGATGTCAGCAGAAGATTAGATTTTTTTCACGCCACATGTTTCTCAAATTAAGATCTGGAATTGCACCTCATCGCTGAAAGCTGTTTCCTGTTGTTGAGTCTTAGATGCAAAGATGTGCTCTGAACACCCTGCGCATCGCAGGGCCCTCGTTATCCACAGAGAATACACAGCCCCCCAAAACATAAAACCCCCTTTTAGCCTCAACATATCACAAATCACACATAGTAAAAATCAACATTTCTCACACTTCTCAGGGGTTAGGCTTCAAAGAAATCGTCAAATAAGTGATAACTCAAGCAACTCGACCATTGTGGAAGTGTGAATGGAATGGCTGAAATTGTTGGGGGTTAGCGGGGTTAGCAAAATAGTTCCCCCCTCCCTCCCTCCCACCCCTCCCCGCTCCTTCCTCTTTTCTTTCCATGGAGAGATCTGGAAGGCGGTGGATACACAGATTTGTTTGGTCACAGATTTGAGAACTGACTTTGGGGAAGCTTCTTTTTTTGCATCAGAGCATGAAAGAGGAAAACGAAGAGATGGCAGGGAGAGCTGGGGGAGACAGTGAGGGAGGGAGGAGGGAGGGAGGGAGGGAGGGGGGGGGAGAGGGAGGAGGGAGGGAGGGAGGGGGAGAGAGGGAGCCACGATGGCTGAGGGGTTTGAAGACGAGCTTTGGAAAACTTTGATGGGCCACTGATGATGGCGATGGCGAGTGCGTTGGTGTGTGTGTGATCCGGGTGGTCGAGGGGCCAGCTGTCCTGACTTTCATCAGCCATGCCAGCTGGACTGGACCAGACCCTGGGAGCCCCCGGGACCATGGAGAGAGAGAGAGAGAGAGAGAGAGAGAGAGAGAGAGAGAGAGAGAGAGAGAGAGAGAGAATGAGAGAGAGAGCATGAGAGAGAGAGAGCGAGAGAGAGAGAGAGAGAGAATGAGAGAGGGAGAGAGAGAGAGAGGGAGAGAGCGCATGAGAGAGAGTGAGAGAGAGCGAAAGAGAGAGGGCGAGAGAGCGAGAGAGAGAGCATGAGAGTGAGAGAGAGCGAGAGAGAACAAGGTTGGATGTCATGGTAGAATTAGTAGAAGAGGCGCTGTCTTGGACAGCCATGGCATTGGTGACAACGTTAATATCTGGTAAGACTCTGGCTGACTTCTGCTCCTAATGGTGGAACAGAAACTGGAAGGGGGGGGGTTGATAAGGTTGGAAAGACATTAAGGTCAACTGCAGTCATGGGGACTGCAGAGAGAGTTGGCCCCAGAGTCCTCTGCAATACTTCTGTGCTTTCTCTAACCCAGTAGTACTGCGTCACTCTCTATGTCAGACTCTCCCCCAATTACGGCCCAATGTCTCTTCTGGCGCCTCCAATAGCTTGCAATGCAGTATCTGCCGTCTGTCATTGTGTGCTGTGGTGGATGTATGTATGCAGCAGGGGGAAAGGGCCGGTGGTCTCTGTGTGCATGTGTGTGTGTGTGTGTGCGTGTGTGTTTGTGCACATGGTGCTACTGTGTGTAACATCTTGCTGCGTGTACGTTGCGTCTCTGTTCTTGCGGCTGGTTTGAGTGCGCAGCTTAGCTCACTGATTCGACCGCCATGTCTCATCCCCATGTACGATCCCTTTTTCCAAGGATAAAAAAAACATTTTCCAAGAGCTCCTCTTTGCTCCGGCCCATTTTATACGACCTTTATAAAGTTTAATTGCCATAAGGATGATATTAGGGAATGTTTTCGTGCTCGGCTCGCTCCGTGATGCTGACACGGGGATGTGGTTCGTATCAGTACAACCACGTCTAACCCCCACTGTTCCGTGGTCAAAAGCCACCTTCAAACCCAGCCGTAGAAGATCTATGTGGAGATGAGATTGCTATTGAAACCGTCCGCATTCCATTCTCTCATCTGTGAGGCAGACGTCAACAGACACACACTTGCATACACAACATACAAAAGTCAGGAAGATTGACGGACTCTACATTTCCTGATTCAATTAAACGCAGAGAGAGCAAATGTCAAACCCCAGTAGATATAGGCATGTATCCTTTGTGGTGTGTGCTGTGTTTGATTAGGACTATTTTACATCAACACGTCCAAACCAAAGCTAAACTGAAATCAAACAAGAGATTCACAGCATAGTGGCTGTGACCACACATGGGTCGCTTGTTGTTTACGATGCCATTGTTTCTTTGGTTTTTCTCAATGGTTTTGGTCTGTTTTGTGACAGTAAAACTTGATGATAATTGAACAAACCACAAACATGCACGGATACGTACACACACAGAAATACCAACACACACACACACACACGCACAAACACACATACTGACACACACACACACACACACACACACACACTTACTTTGTTTCCCTCTCGAAGTTTGATCTCTCTACTGCTCTGCTTCTCACACACACACACACACACACACACACACACACATACCTAAACACAGATGTGATTCAAAACATAAATGGACACCGCTTCGCAGAATTCTTCTGAAAGGTTCAATTTGTAGGACTACGGCCAGTGTTAGTCAATACAACCACGATCTGTCGTCTGTAATCAGTGGACTGTCTGGAGCGTTTGGAGCTTCACTTGGGGAGCTCTATCGAGACCTGTGTGTATGTCTGTGTTTGTCTACAGTAGATACGTTGCTTATTGAGTGTGCACATGTGTGTGCATTTGCGCACAGTAATGGAAATCTTGGAAAGCAAGACATTCTTTTCCATTGTTTGTGTGTGTGTGTGTGTGTGTGTGCGTGAGCGAGTGAGTGTGTGTACGTATGTGTACGTGTGGGTGTGTGCGCGTGCGCGTGTGCGTGTGTCATGCGTGAGAGCATGTGTGTGAGTGTGAGTGTGTGTGTGTGTGTGTGTGTGTGTGTGTGTGTGTGTGTGTGTGTGTGTGTGTGTGTGTGTGTGTGTGTGTCTTCAGCTCAGACTGCAAGGGACCTGTGGTCCAGCTTTAAGGAGTGGGACGGGGATGTATGTGAATGAAAAGAGACGTTAATTATATGGTTCTGACGTGATTGAGAGCTGCAGTGGTCTGTGGCATATAGTAAACAGTTGACCTTTCCTCCTCCAAACCCAACTTCCACTGGAGACCCCAATGCACAGCGGAGATCTGAGATTTCCCCCCAAAACACACACCAACACACACACACACACACACACACACACACACACACACACACACACACACATACACACGCACAATTGCGGCGATGATGGAAAGCGCTGGTGTTTCCTAGTGTTTGGGTGGGTTGAGTCATCGGACCACGCGTGCAGGGTTCGTGTTACAAGGCTGCATCCTCACTGATAAGACCGAGCTGGTCTCCTTGACGACAGAGACACAGATCGGTGGGCCCAGAGGGTTCTTCACGCTGTCCCCGATGCTCCACACGCATGTCTGTCTGTCTCTCTGTCTGTCTGTCTCTCTGTCTGTCTGTCTGTCTGCCTGTCTGTCTGTCAGTCCGTCAGCCAGTCATACAGTCAGTCAGTCAGTGTTAAGGGGCCTTAAGTGGGGCATGATGAGGATTAGAACGCACATGTTGACTCCAAATCAGGCTGAGGAAACGGAGGATTAGTCTGTGTGTGCGCGTTAGATTTGTCTCAACCAGGGGTCTTAACCGAGGTCAAAGGCTAACCTCTGTTTTCCTTTTTTTTCTCCTTACTTTTCCAAGTAGTTCCTTATCTCTCTGCTGCTAAACTCATTATTCACAAGTTGATACAGCACTCACAGTATCAACTTGCGTGTTCCCCCCCCCCCCCGCCCCGAGACCATCTAAACACTGGGGGCCGCCCCGCGGACCGGACCGCTCGCCACTGCTCCGGTACCCTGTTTGTTTTCCAGCGGATCGCTCATTTCAGCTGTGAGGACTTTCAAAGCCGTCTCTAATCCATTTGATTAGTCGAACCCGGGCACCCGCTCGGGGCAAACAATGAGCTCTTTCACACAGGCAGCCTCTCCTGACGGCTACATGTGATTCCCAGAGTCTTTACATCACAAAGCATTCTTCTGCGCTCCCCGCGCTCCGCCCTTGTGTTTTAGGGGGCCTTTTTGTTTTGGCTTTCCCCCCGTTTTCTTCAACGTGGAACTAATGTGGCCAATAAATTATAACTTCATGTCTCCTGCTCTGGATCCATGGACGTGTTTGAAACACTTCGGGTCGTAGGGATTCCTGTTCCATAGAATAATAAAGACAGACTGGTTGTGTTAGTTGTGAGAGAAACGTTAGAGTGTGAGTTTTACGAGATTAAACTCTACACACTAAACATTAAACTCTACACACTAAACACTAAACTACTGCTATAAACTGGAGAGTTAATAAACCCACAAAGTGAGATAGCGGGCAGCAATTAATGAACGTTGTTCTTTTAGAGGATAGGGGTAGACTCTAGTCCAAGATTTTAAGGTAGAGATCAGATCAAGATGATTGAAGCAGAACACAAACCTTGAGTGCTGCAAGGCTTGGATTGTAATCTGTCACTAAACCTTTAAGTGGATATAATCATCTGTCATTCTCAAGCAATTTACATTGGTTGCCAGATCCCGAAAAAATGTGATGCAGTGTGTCTATGCAGCTTAATCACCAGCATGATACTCAAAAGGCATTATTTAATTTACTTCAGGAATGATAATAAGGAACAGAACTAATTGGTTAGTCTTTATCGTGATCCAAGGCTTTTATTTATTAAGTGTCTGAACTGGTCATTGGCAAGAAAGTAACGGCTGATGGGATTGTCCCCTGCTTTCACGTTTCCACATGTCATTCCTCATTCCAGAATCTGGCAGTACGGGGACTGTGAGCTGTAAACAGAGATGCTCACAACATAAACTTTCTCAGCACGACGTTCAATGATATGCATCTAGGAGCCGAGCAAATCTTCCTAATTACTAAGAGCGCTGCCATAAACAAATCAGTTTCAGACACTGAGCCGAGACGGCACAACAGCATTCAACAGTCGCTCCTTGTGTTCACGGGTCCTGAATGCCTTTCAATCGTCGCCATCTCTGGTTCTGATATCGAGTGGAGAAAATCTCCATGGGCCATCTGGTTTGATGGAGCTTCATACATGGATACGAATAATGGTTACACAAGCTATCCTACACACTTCCATGGGGGATGACTGAACTGTTTCAGTATAATGTGTGTGTCTCGTACCTTCCTTTAGCATCTTGTAATGTAGCCGGCCATCTGTGGCTCGCAGCCACAGTTTATAAGATAAGTGGAGCATGAGCCGCGTAAGTCAGTTTAAACAATAATTAATGAATCTTTGATTAGTCGGGAAGTTCTCCACCCTTACATTGTCTGGTCATGAAGTATGTAAACGTGTGGATTATAAACTGGGCAATATAACAGGAGTGATTTAACAGCAAGTCAGAGCTCTGCCTGAGAGAGGGGATTTACTTTTCAGAAGCGTATGTAAGGTAAACATTTGGTTCTTTGAGTGGCCACATCCAGGTAAGACCTCTGGTACATGGACAGGAGCCACATGTTGGGCAGAGAAGTGGGTGTATTTAGGTGTTTGCTTAAGGGGCCTTAAGGAAACCCACAGATTCCATCTGAAGTCCTGAGTATTAGTCTGGACTCAAGGTACCCACTGGACTGTTGTCTGAACGTAGTGTTCACACACACACACACACACACACACACACACACACACACACACACACACACACACACACACACACACACACACACACACACACACACACACACACACACACACACACACGCACACATCAATAAACACCCACAGAAATACACACACAAATCAACACTTGCACACAAACATAACCACATACACACACACACACACACACACACACACACATATACACAAACACAACCACACACACGCGAACAAACACAAATACACACACAAACACACACGCACACAAACAAACACACACACACACACACACACACACGCGCACACAAACATCTGCAAACATCACGCACATCCTCACAGCCCCTGCTGTAATAAAAGCGATATTGCAACATGAATCAGCCATCCTCCCTCGGGGCCACTTTAATGGTGCATTTCTTACAACCTATGGGTGCATAAGTGTTCTCATGCATGCGTGTGTGTGTGTGTGCGCGCGTTCCTACGTCGTCATACTGTACAGTGAGTGTGTGAGTGAATGCACGGCGCCTGGGTTTTATGCGACACAGAGCTGCGGCCAGACAGCCCTGTTAGCGTTAGTGAGGGAGTGGCAGGGTGACAGAGCTCTGGAGGTGCCAGACAGCTGCTGGCTCTCAGGCCCCTTGGCGTTTCACTTCCCTCACCGTGGCAATAAAAGCGCTCTCAAATGTTTCCCTCAGAAGAACCCACGATAGCAACCGGTAATGCGGTGTGGCGCCCTGTTCCCCCTTTGGAAAGAAATCCCAGCACGGTGGACCGTGACTAGGAAAGAAACAAAGGTAAGAAGAAGATGGATGTGCTCAAGAAAAGTGTATATTCATAAGATACAGATAAGGTCAGATGATAGAGGTAGAAGGATGTATGCACCATACATTGTCCCTGCTTGCCATTTCCCAACAGGGGGTTTGGTTGTATAATCTTGTATAAAAAAAGATTGGTTAATATTTAGTTATCTGTAATCATACAGCAGTATGGACTTTGAACGCACCCTCTGCTCTCTCTCCTTGCGTCTGTCGTCCCTCCAAATTCTTTTACACTCTGCTCCAAGCCAGCTGTAAGCCTGTCCAGCCGAGCAGCAGCTAACATCTGGGTTGCATTGGACCAGGCAGAGAAAGGGAGAGAAAGAGAGACATAGACAGAGACAGAGACAGGGTGAGAAAGAGAGACATAGACCGAGAGACAGAGAGAGAGAAAGAGAGAGAGAGGGGGGAAGAAGGATATAGGGAGAGAGAGAGAAATAGAGGGGGGAAAGGAGAGAGAGAGAGAGAGAGAGAGCGAGAGAGGGGGGGGGAAGAAGGATATAGGGAGAGAGAGAAATAGAGGGGGGAAAGGAGAGAGAGAGAGAGAGAGAGAGCGAGAGAGAGAGAGAGAGAGGGGGGGGGAAGAAGGATATAGAGAGAGCGGAAAAGGAGAGCGAGAGAGAGAGAGAGAGAGAGAGAGAGAGAGAGCGAGAGAGAGAGAGAGAGAGAGAGAGAGAGAGAGAGAGAGAGAAAGGGAGGCAGCTGCAACCCATCCATCCCAGGAGAGGATTTAGATGGGGTCTGATGAGACCTGGGTTCAAGTCTTTTCTGACTGGCCATATATACACAAGGTCATGGGAGCAACAAGATGATTTTGGACTTAGAAATGAATCCAGAATCAGCTTTGTGTTTCTTGAGTTTAGGGTGAATTACAACAGTGTTTGATCTCCAGGTTTTTTCTATATAAATCAAAGTAGGGAAAGCGCATACACTAGGAAAACAAGTACTGAGTGGGAAGGAATTGTTGTCAGGGGCCAACACAGACACAGGTTTACACTGTGTGTTTGTGTGTGTGTGTGTGTGTGTGTGTGTGTGTGTGTGTGTGTGTGTGTGTGCTCTCTCACATGCACCATCACACTCTGGAGTGTGTTTGAGTTAGGGGGAGACAGAGAGACTGTGAGAATGAGAGATGGATAGAGAAAGAGCAAGACAGAGAGAGATATATAGATAAGAACTTTATTTCATCCCATACATGAGAAATTCCCTTGTTACAGCAGCCCATGGGATATAAAAAGATGCAATAGTGAGAGAGAGAGAGAGAGAGAGAGAGAGAGAGAGAGAGAGAGAGAGAGAGAGAGAGAGAGAGAGAGAGAGAGAGAGAGAGGTTCAATTGAAACAGAGGGTAGTTTCAAAATCAGTCTCTGTCTCTGATTGGCTTACACCCGATCTAAAGCCAATCAGAAACAGAGACAAGCCCCTGTTAACCCGGGCACTTCTGCAGTCAGATATTAATTGTGAAGAGAATGTGAATTGAATACATTCCAAGCCTAGAAAAAACCATCCTCACACAAGCACCCACCTGTATCTGTAGACCTGAGATACAAAGAAAAAAATAACGTTGGTGGTAAGAGATAATACTGTGAAACCTTCCTTGTTTCCTTTCGTCATCTACTGATCATATCTTACATTATTTTTATACAAACAAATACAAACAATGGCTGCCCTCACTATTTCACTGTTTAGCTCAGATGCTAGTTATTCTGCGGTGAACCAAGTGCAACTTCCCATTAAACATAGCGAAAACGCCCTTATGCCCTTGAGCTTTCATCAAATGTGTCTTTCAGCCTTTCAGCCTGTGTGAGAGAGAGAGAGAGAGAGAGAGAGATTGAGGCGAGTAGGGGCGGAGTTGTGTGGGTTACAAACTGATATGTTAATATTGTTTGTCCCGGTTCCGTAATAAAAACAAAATTATGTTTATTTTTTGTTGAAACATATTTAATGTATCCCATGGGTGCAATAAGAGCTGATATACACTAATTACCTTCCCGTGCAGTGGTTCTCGTAAAATAGATTGTAAAAGAGGATTATGGTTATGGAAATTGTCAGGAATCTCGTACTATAACTCATGCACTGATTACTGTGTGTGTGTAATGAACAACGCTTAGTTCCTCAAGAGCGGTATAAATCCAAACACATCCAGTGAATGGATTTTGCTTTGCACACTTCAAGTTTCTGCTAAAGATAATAAATTAGAAGTAAGCGAAAGAAGCCAAACAACAATCCGAACCACCGCGGCCATTCCTTTAGAATAGGGGAACGCCTTGAAGACACCCAAACAAAGAATCAAACATTGGGGATCCAGAAGGTCAAGAAGTGACCCCCCCGCCCCCCCCCCCCCACCCCCCCGGTTCATTAGTCCTCCGTGGCCCTGCGGCCTCCGCCCATACCTCCCCAGCGGGGCGGACATCTGTGGACAGGTTCATCCAGGTGTGGTCTGACCCCCGTCCTGGGGAGTCTGGGGCCAGACCCGGAGCTTAATGTGAGGGGACAGATGTGTTGAGCGGGGCGGGGCTGACCGGTGAGACTAACGGGGCTAGACACCCAGGGCTCGCAGCTGCCAGGGGGATATCTGGACAGGTCCTTGGCCTCTAATCGCTTTACGCTTGGCCACTGCTTGCTTTTCTTTGTTTTGTTTTTTTGTTTTTTGTTTTTAAATGAGGAGACAAAATGAGTCAGAGAAATCCAACAGTGTTGACAAGCAATCGGGATGGTCTTGAAAAAAAACTGCGGAAAATATGCGGGTCCTAAAAGAACGTGCATCTTGTGTAAGGGCCTGTGAAGCCCTTGGAGGTCGTAACTGTGATTAAAACAGACAGGGTAAGGCACGATCCACAGGGAAAACAGACAGGAAAGTGGGTTGAAAGAAAGACAAAGGGATGACGGGAATGACATGTAGCATGGGGCCAGGGCCAACGAGGAGCAGAGGCGGGCCCCGGGGTCTGGGGGGGTCTGGGGCCCGCCAAGAACCCAAGATCTTCCCGGTCCCCGGGTAGGACATATTTCACGCATGGCTAAAATAATTGCAGCATAGACGACAAATCTACGATAGTAAATAAATTGAGGTTACGTGTTGGTTAGGTTCTATTCACAATGTAGGGCCTACGCCCTACGGTATGTAAAAACTTCAGGCCCTCAGTGCGGCTGGGGCCCCTTGATTTTATTTAATATTACTATAAATTTTTACGGGCCCCTTTGTCATGCCGGGGGCATTTGCCCGGGGGCCTGGCTTCTGACTGAGTTGTTAGCATAGTAACAGGTTGTGCAACCAAGACGCCCCCCTTGAACGTGTCTTCTGGGAGCCGGGAAAACCGCCAGGCCCGAGGCGAGACTTCACCCAGACGATCAAATTGACGACGAAAAACAAGCAGCATGCCATCTGTCGCGCAAAGTGCCACCGAACGTGCCTTCAGAGTTATCACACGCTTTTTTTTTTTGGAAACGTGCATGTACAGTGTGTTATGGGAGGCTTTTGACATGCCAAATGTGCGAGCCAACATCGACTTTCAATGTTTCCCAGCCTCGGGAGAACCGATAATTAGCATTTAGGCCAGCGAACGGGATACACCCTGGGAACAGACTCCAACAGAGCGCTGCGCCGTGCTCACTCCTCTACAGTACACGCAGAAATAGGAGCTCCAACCTCATGAAAATGATGTGCTACGTGTGCCGGTTGGTGTAATTTCCAAACATAACACTTTGGCACCCAGAAAACTTGCCGAAAACAGAGCCCTCCCGAAATATGGAGTGCACATTTTATTTGATCTGGTCCACTCTTTGCCGTGCGCGGGGTTATTTACACATTTGCACAACATTTGACTCAGAATTTTGCTGTAAGATGGACCTTTTCAAATCCATTCCCCTTTGCAAATGTGTCTCATGTCTGGCCAACATACCAATCAATTGATTCGTTACCATACTGCAAGCATATGCAGGGGAAAATACGGACCCTCTGGTTGCTAGCGATGCTACGTGGCACCTGTCAAACCTCCTGGGTTTCCTCTGAGGTTACCCTTCCATGGCAACAGTGGGAATATCTGTTGTTTTCCCCCCTAAACAAGTGAAAGGTGTATTGTACTTTGACAGTGTTTTTTCTGCGGTTGAGTGTTTTTCTTGTTAAGCGGCGAGTCCCCTGGAGGGAGCTGAGGGCATCTGGATCACTAGAACATTAGAACAATGGGCCGTTACTCTAGGAGCTGGACAAACAGTCGTTGTTCCTTGTTTTTTTGTGGCAATCGCCCCCCCCCCCCCCCCCCCTACCAGCCCAAACACCAGCCCCCACTGCCCCCACCCCCCTCCCTCCTCCCCTGTGTTTCCCGGTAGCGTTCTCGCAATGTTCTGTCGCAACCATGCTGTTCTGTGTTGTTTGTGCATGAGTGAGTGTGTGTGTGTGTGTGTGTGTGTGTGTGTGGTCTGTGCTGGCCTATATCTGCCTGTTTTGATACATGTTCATACAAAGGAACTTATGTCGAGGGGTGCACGCACCTTGTTCTGAACACATGTAGTGGTGTGCGCGTGTGGTTTTGTGCTCTTGCACCCGCTTGTATACAAACGGCGCGCGCGTGAATGTGCAACGTGTAAATGATCTAAGGGACACACACGAAGGAGCATGTGCTTCCATTGTCTGCGCGGTCGTCAATCACAATGACAATCCGACAATGAGCAAAGACAATCCGATGCGATGTCAGAAGGGAGAAAAAGCGAAGCAACCGTTGTAATTCGTCGGGAGAAGAAAAGCAGGAAATAGTAAAAGAGAAGGGAAGAGAAGATTGGGAGAGAAAGAAAATAAAGACAACCCTGAGACACAGTTCAGAAAGTCCCGCGGTAAGCCTCCGCTGGGGACCAACCGACACATGAAAGCAAAGAGGGGGAACCAGGAGTCCAGAGAGTGGAACATCTAAGGGGTTTGGGGGTCTCTGGGAACAAACACCCCCCCCCCCCCCCGCCTCGGCTGGCCGTGCGGAGGCCAGTCCTCCCAGGAAGCATGGCTTTGCGCTCTGCTGTCACTTCCACATGACCTGATCCCTACTCCCAGGTCCCCGGCCGCGGCGGGAAGTCTGGCTCCTTGGAATGCTGGAATTCCATGGCGGGTTGTTTTTTTTGTATTCTTTCTTTCTGGTGACAGCGAGGGAGAGAGTGAAACCCAGCGGTACCGCTGGGTACCGATCTTCTACAATACTTACCTTCTAGTCACTCTCACTCTCTCTCTCTCTCTCTGTCTCACACACACACACACACCCTCTGCTCTGTCACTCTCTCTCACTCACTCTCTCACTCTGTCTCTCTCTCTCTCTCTCACACACACACACCCTCTGCTCTGTCGCTCTCTCTCACTCACTCTCTCACTCTCTGTCTCTCTCACACACCCTCCCCTATGTCTCTCTCTCTCTCTCTCCCTCTCTATCTCTCTCTCTCTTTCGTCCGGTATGTTCTGCAGTGGGACTCTTACTTTACACAATGGTACTCAATCAACCTTTTACTAATGTAGCCAAATCATTTTCCCATATCTGGGGAAATGATCAGCTGCTAATCAACAAGATTTATTCATGCATGCACTGATAAGTTACATACTTCCCCCCACCCGTCTGCAACTCAACCTTTGTCGTTAAAGTTATTATAATTCAGTTATTCCCTCCTGGGTCAGTGGCGTCTCTGAACGATTACTAAAGCATCACACTTGGACATAATTCTAACAAGTCACACACATGATATTTCCATTTCCATCCCCTGTCAGTTTCCATATCCTTATTCCCTGTATTATCCCTAATGCTATTCTTCTATGCGTCTTTTTCAATATTCTGCCTGTCTCTCTCTCTGTGTCTGTCCGTCATCCTGTCTCTATTTCCATATGCTTGGTATAAAAAAAAGACCTGCTGGGAGACAATCAAACACTGTGTCTGGAATGTGACTGCACACAATCTCCATCTCACACCCGCGTTTAGCCGCTCCATCGGAACAGAGAGGGAGAGGGAGGAGGATAAATTATCTGGCAGTCCGTCTAAACGCATGGCTGACTATTGCCTCATGTGGCTTTACACCAAGAAAAACATCCAGTCATTCAAGCAGCAGGTATTCTCCAGGGCCAACAACTTGTGTATCTGTGGATGCGTGTGTGTGTGTGTGTGTGTTTGCGTGCGTGTGACATGTGTTGGACTTGAATGAGACTATGCATGCTATATGTGAATCGTCACTCTGATTGATGGTATTGCGATGGATTTGGGGGTTAGACGTGATAACAGTGTTTACGAGCAGTGCACACAGAGGTGATTAGTCGTGGCTCCCACAGACCTGCCAGATTAACATTTAGCAGTCAATATATTTTACAAATTCTCAGAAACTCGTATACTCCTTCATAAAAATCACCGGCAGCAGGCTGTGCGCGTGTTTGCGTGGATGTGTGTACTTGTGTGTATGATTGTCTTAATGTGTATGCATCAATTTCAAGAATGCGAGCGCATTTAGCCTAATCGCTAACATAAGCACATCAACATGTTGATGTACAAGAATAACAATATAAAGGCTGCAGGGTCTACTGCTGCAACCATGTGCCAGCATTTTTCAGGTTTTTTTTTGCAATTGCAATTTTACCTGTGTAGCAAAATAGAAAGTGAAAGGATTAGTTTGTAAGCCAACTCCATTAAGTGGTACGAGAGCCACAATCTAGAAGCACATCTGTTTCAACTTGATGTTAAGCGTATAATCTCTGAATGTATCACTTTGTGCGTTTTCCATTATATATAAAGTGGAGACACCGCTGGCCCTGTTTAACGTACAAAATATATATTGGCATAATAATCCTTTGAGACT
>NC_140285.1:10665742-10718242 GCF_964030765.1 Micromesistius poutassou
ACCAATCATGTTGCTGGAGGCAGGGATCTATAAACTCATAATTGAACACAATCTCTGGAAACAGTAGTAAACTGTAAAAAAAAGTCCATGTAAAGGTTTCAAATCAACAATGGCTACTGTAGAAAATACACTTATTATAATCCCCTTCTGAAAGCCTCATCCACTCGTGCAACTGAGTTTCTCTTTGGCAGAACAACAAGGTGTAACTCTGCCCTTTCGGTGTTTGGTCTCTGGCCCTGCAGGCTCCGTGCTGTCTCCCCATGGAAGTTCTGCCTTGACATAGTAGGACTGCTGGATCTGAGTTTACCCAGTCTAACTTCCCTCAACACCTCCACCATGTCATACTGGGGAGACAATAGGACACTGTCCCACAGTTGTTGTTGCTGCTGCTGCTGCTGATGTCACAGCGGTCCTGGGCCAGGAGTTTGCATAAGCTCTGGAGTCACAACAAAGACTAAGACTGGCTAGGGAATAAACAATCATAGATATTCTCAGGGTCACATCCAAGAGAGCAAGCAGACCTCCTCACCAGCGCCTCCCAGGGCCGGCACGTCAAGAAGCAGACCTTTGTTATTATGGTTTTGGGTTCTCCTCTGTAGGACGGGCAGAATGGGCCGAGAGGGATGGACTATTTTAACATTATTACATTGTCCCATGTTGTTCCATTGCATTCCAAAGCATCATAATGGCTCATCAACCATTTGAACCTCTAATTCAAACAAAGAGCGCAGTGATATTATAAAGCATGCATTGTCTGGGTCCTTTCAGAGACTTACTGCCTCATAACCCAAAATATGAAATTGTTCCCAAATGCAAGTGAAATGCTCTGCAGGCTATGTTGATGTCACTCACTTGCATACTTTCTCGCCCTCTCCTCTCCCACACACACATGCACGCACACGCGCACACACCCTCACACACACATCATTGTGTGGTGTGTTAGTATGGTTTTGATCATGTCATGTGACCAACTACCAAAAGCCATCGCTTCTGGAGAACACCAAAGAATTCCAATCACGTTCCATAAAGTGAGTCAGATAACTGCACTCTGTGGACTCCGTCACTCTGCATCATCGGGCTGGCTCCAGCCTTTGAGTAACATATATGAAGACTAATAAAGCAACGCATTTGTGCTTTATACACACATTATATACACATTCACTCAATTTCTCTGGGTGAGTTACAGTTATAGCTTACTGTAGTACTTAGTGAACAGACTATTGAATAGACTACTTGGAAGACAATTGAATCAGTTGTAGATCAACGTTATTTCAGAATACGGCAAATGCTTTATCCAACCCTTCATTTAAATGTAGATGCTTAAATCGTTGCTTTCTTCACAGTGGAGAAACATAAGGGAAAGCAAGATAATTATGCCCTAAGTACACACAGACACACACCAACATAGGTACACACATACACACACACAAACACACACCTCACGTACACAAAACACTAAAAGCCACTTTAAATCCCCAGCCGTGGATTGAGAAATTCTCCAGATGTAAGGATGCCCATTTAACATTAAAATAAAAGGAGTACAGTTGAGGGCAGAAATAACTTTTGGAGCCAAGCTGTGTAACCACAAACAGATGGGCTCTGCTGCTGAACTGCAATTGATGAAGGAATGGAAATAATTTTGCTCCAACCAATCAGAGGTAATGGTGGCCAGCCCTCCCCTGACACCCCCGTTCTGACAAACTAGTGGTGGCTGCAGTCAGCACAACTCCTGTGTTGGATCAGTCCACTGGGGCAAAGGGGGGGTGAGGGGAGGACCACAGCCCTCTCTTTGCATTGGGCCATGTACCGGATGTGTGATTGGGTATAAAGCGCATGGTCTGATTATACATTAAGGGAGACATAATTCCCGATGGACCAGCACTCACGTTAAATGTCTTACCGTCTATGTGTATCGTAATCTGTCTCGCTGTATAATTGTGGTGACTTCGATGTTTGTAGGAGCTGAAGGGTAAAAGTCCAACTCACTCAGTCTCTTGGTCTCTCTCTGTATCTCTCTTGTTTTCTCTTCCAATGATGCCACATTGGCCTGGGTTTGGTGTGACAGAATGGGGACAGCATGGGGAACTCTGCAGACACCCCCTGGTCCTGAGCGAGCATCAGCCCATCAGAGTCCCGGGAAGGACTCCTGCTGATGGAGGATTACATGGAGAGAGAGAGAGAGAGAGAGAGAGAGAGAGAGAGAGAGAGAGAGAAACAAAGAGACAGAGACAAAAAGACAGAGGGATAAAGACAAGAGAGAAAAAAACAAGAAATGAGAGATAAACACAAACACAGCTCTAAGCCCTCAGAATGTACACCAGGGAGAGAAAGACACTCTGGAAAGCATGGAACAACAACACGTCTATAGCTAAACATTAGAGTTGAATCAAGAATCAAGAGCATTCCGTTCAGCCATTCTGCTTCCAAAAGGAGTTGGGGGGGGGGGGGGGTACGGAGGCGTCGTTAGGCTAGATGCTGTTTAGAAGGAGAGAGTGTAACAAATTCCATACACACCAGCGGCATGTTTGTAGAGCCCTGCAGGCCGTTCATTTGGGCTGCCGATGCCTGGGACCGCTCCGCAACAGTAAACAGTGGGGGGAGCTGTAACCAATCAGCAACTTAGCGGAGTAAACAGCCCGATCGGCCCGCTGCGAGGGGAGCAAACGGTGTGGATGTGTGCATGCTCCTCTTTGATGTGGCCACATTGTTTTTGCTTCGGTTTACTGCACCTTGCAAGAGCGCTGCGATACAAATGGCTCGTCAATTTTGAGGGGGAAAAGACTAAATTGATGGGATGCGACAAGTCAAGTTTGTCTGTGTATCATAAAAGCTAATGAAAGTTCAGCATTGTATATAACTGAGTTAGTGCACCGCAGAGAGAAATGCGCCCTGGCATGGTACATAATAACAGTGGTCGTTCAATGGAGGCCCAGAGAGTCTTAAGACATTTTGACAGGAAAAGAATAAATACTATGCATTCTTTTCCTTCATTTGCAATTCATAGAGGACCCTATGAGAGCGCAGAACAATTCTGAACATATGTCAATAACACAATAACAAAATAACACAATAACACAATAACATAAGCCTGGAAGAAGGCCCTGCTTCTAGTGTGTGTCCCAACGAAACAACCAAGTATCACAATGTCATCCATTAAGCATCTGTGGCAAAACCTGCTATTCATAACATGATATGGATGATGGTCTGGGTCATAATAACCTAAACCCTTTAATTATGGCCAAGCAAAAATGAATTCAACCCCCTTCCTCCAAAAAGAAAGGGAGAAAATACAATGAAGTACATTGTTCCCTTGGTAACGCAAGAGTGTGCAGCATCATCATTATAGGGAGCAATGGATCTCATCGCTGGGCGGTGTGCAGGATTACAGGCTGGAGCGGCGGCGAGGGGGGGAAATTTAAATGAAGAAGAAGCAGACGGCGGGGAGGCTGAAATTAAATGTCACATAAGGGGAGGGCAAAGGCCGGCGATAATCACAGCAGAAGGCCTTTATCTCAGGATTAAGTACGTCGTTCTAATGCTGTACATTTACCGCCGTGCTATTGTCCGTGAAATATAATACCTCTCTCATCGGTTGTACTGTGTGTGTGTGTACAGGGGTGGGGTGTGGGGGGGGGTGGGGAGCAAGAGGGGTCAAGACAGCGAGAGAGAATGAGGGGCCTTTTCATTAAAACATCAAAGAGCGTGCACCCATTCCTCCTTGGACCTGAGCGCTTTGCTGAGCCACTTGGCCCACTGTACGGTTCAAGCTTATCCATCTGCAGCCAATCGTGCGTGGTCCTTATCACGCTAATTACTCCATCAGAGGAGGAGGGGAAAGGGGAGGAGGAGGAGGAGGAGATGGAGGAAGAGGAGGCCCGGCCTCTCTGCTGTCTCTCCTCAGGAAGTTGGAGGTTACAGTTAACCACACTCTTGCATGGATCAATGCTGATCATTCCCCCCCCCATCCCTCCTCATCACCAGACGGCCCACACCACCTCCACCCCCTTGAACTCCCAGCAATGTGACCCATGTACCTCCTCCACAGACCCTGGGAGAGATGAGTCTCCAATAATGGGAACATGAGGCTGTCATTGGGGATTTGAGTTAAAGCCGGCCTGTACATCCGCCCCCTGCCCGGGCTCTGGCTATGTTCCCCCCGTCAGGTGCAGGATCAGAGACCAGGTATGCACGGAATGTCAGCTCCTTCTCAGGGCTGTGAGCATGCCATGCCACGCACACACACACACACACATACATATGTATACACACACTCACACACATACGCATATGCACACATATACACATACACATACACATTCACATGCACAAACCACCGTGTGCACACACACACACACGCGCGCGCTGCTGAAGGGTGCTCTATGGGGAGACGGCGGTGAAGGTCAAAGGTCGAGGATAAGCCTTCATGCACGGCCGACGATGTTCAAGCTGGCATCATTTATGGAAGCAAAACCCAACCCAAGCTGCAGAAGACAGATTGCAACACTCCATCAGGCATGCTGCTGGTGATCATACGCAATGACCCATGGTAGGTGTAGTCCAACACGGAGACGACTCTACCTCACCTCCCATCCATCGCCTGTCTTTGACCCTGAGACGTCTCATCCGGCCCATGGCAAGGACAGACCAGGCTGGATTGGGTTTTTTTTTCCCTTTTTTCTTCACACATAGTAATCTCATTTCACGGGCTCCGCACAACCAAGGTCAGCCTGGAGGAAGGGCCAGGCGAGGAGGGTCCCTGGAGGTGGGTGGAGGTCCTCTCACATGCTGCCCTGTACATCATCTCACATGCTGGGTGTGTTTCAGCCAGGGGCCCCTTTCGTCTGTTATGGAGTGTCAGGGTCTCTGGTTGAACTAAAACTAAAAATATGAAGTTTAGCTTCACCGACAGGCCACTCGTGACTCAGGTTGGCGGGAGTATATCAATATGAGTGTGAGGTAGTGAGGGAGTAAGTGAGAGAGAGAGAGAGAGAGAGAGAGAGAGAGAGCAGAGAGAGAGAGAGAGAGAGAGAGAGAGAGAGAGAGAGAGGGAGAGAGGCCAGAGACAGTGCTCTTGGAGGAAATGTCAAGCCTTGATCAAATGGATTTTATCATCTCACCCTTACATATCTCTCTCTCCACTCACTCTCATGGGTTAGCAGGCGGGTCAATGAAGCGGACCACAACCTCCACGCCTCACAGCCCCCAAACCCCCAAATGCGGGGGGTCTAACGTAGGGCTGCTCGATTATGAAAAAAATCATAATCACGATTATTTTGGTCAATATTGAAATCTCGATTATTCAAACGATTATTTTTGAGTTTGAAAACATGATGCATTTATTCATAATTTCTCTAAAAAAAAAACACTTTGTAAATGAGAACTTCGAAATGTCCCCTTAAAAATATACACAGAATGGTCAAATAGAAAATGAATTCCAGATATGAATCCAGCTGTTCTGCAATTTCTATTAAAAAAAATAATAATAATAATAATATTTAATCGTTTCAACTTGATTATATTAGTTTGGTGATCGTTTCACTCTGAAATCGAAATTGCGATCAAAATTCGATTAATCGCCCAGCCCTAGTCTAACGTGACATCCAGAGCCCCTCCACCCACCACACCCATCCCCACACCTCCCGCCCGCCAACCCCACGGAGTGTGATAACGACGCGGTGTGAGTTACATACCAGCGCATCGCATAGATAACATACCAAACACAGAGCAGCTGCTGCCACTGACCCCGCTCAAGGCATTCCCCGCTCGTTGATGTGCACATGCACTTCCAACACGCACACGCACGCTTACAAATGCACATGCGAGTGCACACATGCACTTGCATATGCGTGCACATACACGCGCACGCAGCTTTCAGCGGAGCCTCTGAGTCTCGCTGGTCTTTGTAAATGGCCGTGGAGAATGTGTGTGTAATGTGGTATGGCGGGTAATAATGCCTGGATGGTGGATAACTGTCAATTAATCATCCGTGTGCGGTACAAGCAGCGGAGCACGTCTGTACGTTGGATGGGAGGGGAGGGAGACGCGAGCGGAGTGGTGTAAGCCTTAATAAGGTCTGGTACCAGCAAAGGTATAAGCACGCATTAATAAAGAGTCTCTATGGGCCGGCACAGACAAAGCCTGGGTTTAGGCGTGAACCTGGTGGGAAAGTAAGGCCACAAATAGCGTGCGTTAATGAACGTTCAGACATTCAGACACACATGCACACACACTCACACATACACACACACACATGAACATACACACACACACACACACGTTGCAATACTACTACATAAAATCATAAATCGTGTTAAAATCAATCCCTGCTAGGCATTTCCAAACATTAACATGGACGCACATCTATTCAGTTTGAATCTTGCATAGCCTGTAAAATGAGATCCGAGATATGAACGGTCTATATTGTACTGAATGGTGCAAAGCCAACACCGCTTTACACAAACAAAGAATCTCAGGTATCGAGTGAATATAATGAATACAAAAACATAGTTTCCTTATTTCTCTAACCCCATCTCTCTCTCTCTCTCTCTCTCTCTCTCTCTCTCTCTCTCTCTCTCTCTCTCTCTCTCTCTCTCTCTCTCTCTCTCTCTCTCTCTCTCTCTCTCTCTCTCTCTCTCTCTCTCTCTCTCTCTCTCTTCCCCCCCCCCACCCCCCCTCACAGCTGTTTGTAATGGCTTCCTGGAAAGGCGTGTTGACCCACAGAGAGACTGTGCTCTGCCCATGAAGGGGCTTCTGGGAGCCTGGCCCAGAGATGTTTTCTTTTAATAAAGCACAAAAAACAAAAGTCATTAGCCCCCCTCCCCGAGTCACAGTATGGATTTAACCCCTTCAGCCATTCTCAGAGAGGCGCATCAAATCTCTCTCATGCATAGGGCAGGATATGAAAGATGCCTTCCAGATCCTCACACAACATATGCCAGGCACACAAGTGTGTGCGTAAGTGTGTGTGCGCACATGAGAGCGTATGTGTGTGTGCGTCCCCCCCCGCAGCAGATCTGCAGACTGTCCCTTGTCTTCTCAGACCATCGGATATTAAAGTTGAGATTTGCACGTTGGCAAAACATATCTCAGCATATCCCCGGGCACACTGCATCCACTTAACATGGCCTGGCCCTGCTACCGAGGCTCAGTCACAGCACAAGAATGAAGATGGATTCCCGGACGTGTGAAGAATTCCCTAGGTCTGCCAGAGAGAAGGCCTCTGAAGCATTCTGAAGGATGTCGGTTTGAGTTCTGCACGAGTCGGACTATGATACATTCCCTCTTTCCTCCTGATTTCCCACATTTTACAGGCCAACCACGGGCTAGGGTACCCTGAACACACAAACCAACACGCATGCCATGCGCTCACGTGTCCAGAGTGGAGACAGAGGTCTCCCTCGGGCGTGTGAAACAACTGTGTACAAAACAATAAAAAAAAGAGTTGGACTCCAAATTGGGTGGGCGTGACCACCAATGATTTGCCAATCATTCCAGTGCTTTTATGAGACTGACACTGTTGCCAAGAGACGAGAGAGAAATCCTTTGAGATATAAATCAGGAGAGGAACCCGATGGAGGGATAAAAAGATAGGAGAGAGACAGCCAAGTGGAGAGAAAAAAACTGAAAGAACGTTGGAGAAAGTATTTAAGAGAAAATGAGGAAACAAAAAGCCCCAGCTATGATGACAGACACTTGCTTAACCTCTGAATCAGAATGGCTTTCAACGCTGAACCACAGATTGACCACAGATTGTTGATTGAAATATTTGATTTGTTAATAGCTTCTGTGTAGAATGTCTTTTAAAGGAGTAATGTTGTACTTGCTTTGAGACAAAGAAAAAGCATGCCGGCATGGAAGGTTCTGCTGCTGATTTAATTGATATTGACCACCAATAGTGGGAAGTCATAAGTGGTCATTCTTACTGATACATCCTTCGTGTACTCATGATTGACAGCAGGAGACCTCCAACGCTGCGTCTCCGTCTGATAAGAGCTATTAAACCATGTGTATTGCTACCGAGGGAGTCCAAAGGAAAACGTTCAGCCATGTGAAATGATTCCCCAGCAGCACATAATACAGTTCAAGAAAAAAAAAAAAGCATTTGTCTCTTTAGAATACTGTTGAATCATCTGAATACCGTTTAAAGTCACTCATTTTGCAGACTAGTATCAAAAGTGATGTGTATTTCTTCCTTCTCCTATCCATCAACTCATACTCATCATACATACGGAAAATCTCCCAAACTGTATCCGTTCACCCCTAGAACCTCTGAAATACTGCGTTTAATCAATTCATGGAATGCCAAATCAGAAGACGGTGGGGGAGGGGTGTGTGGGGGGGGGGGGGGGGGGGAGGTGAAAGTCGAGCCCCTGAATCCGAGGTCGCAGTGGGAGGATGGAGGCATGACAGCCCGGCCTCAGCTCGGCCTGAATCAAAACATCCCTTCGCTGTTCCGCCGCACTCATGAATGGGAGCGGAGCGCCACACGAGCTTCCACCCAGGGCCCGCTCTTTGTTTGTCTACCCATGGATCCTGGCAGCCCTGGTGCACAGGGAACAGGAAGGGATGCAGACGGGAAGCCCGGGAGAGAGAGAGTGGAATATCGTTAGATAAAGAGAGACAAGAGTCCTTCCACTCTATAAGCCCTCCATGGAGCAGGGACCATATGGGACAGGGCTGGCGGCCCGCGACGCCCCACCGGCGAGGGCCTTCTGATCAGATGTTTGGCTTGGACAGGATGGCTCTCCTTCCCTAAAGATATGAGACGCGTCTTAATCGCCTCCGATTCGGTTCGATCTCGATGCATCTTCGGGACCCACCTGGCATAACAAAACCAACATCTAGGGTGGAAATGCGCCTCAGAGCCGGCAGCTGCATGCGTATACCGACCGCGGCACTCAGGGACAGCAACAATGATCTGTACTTGAAAACGGTACAAACGTTTGCCTTTACAGCGCCTCTTTACTTCCAGAGACCCGGTTCAAAACAATTCCAACAAACAAAAGAAATCAAGGGGGATTCATGTCCAGATGTGATCCATTCATTGTTAATAGTTGTGGTATGTTACCGAGTGTTGGCACGCACACAGTAATCGTAATGGCTTACTTGGGCACAGACCATAGTATCTGTTCTGCAAGGAATCTGTGGGCAGTTGGGGCTGACTTCCATTAGCCAGCTGTGCTTCAGGGGAAGCAGGGACATGGAAATGGAACAGATGGGAACTGTGGAGCCGGTCCAGTCGAGGAAATGAGCCAATATCTGTTTACTGACCAGGTACCATGGGTCAGCAGTAAACATTATAAGTATCAGGCCTGGCCGGGAAGCAGTGAGGGAGAAGAACAAGAGCAGGCAGGAGGGAGAGAGTGAGAGACATCGGTCTGTCTGTCTGTCTGTCTGTCGCTCTCTCTCTCTCTCTCGCTTTCTCGCTCTCTCGTGCCCTCGTGGCAGACCCATAGAGAGACACTGATAGCCAGAGATGGAGAGGATACATGAAACGAGAATCTAGATAAAGACATAGAAGCATCTACTTTAATTGAATCGTGTCAGGTATAAGACATGCGTCAGCGATAGCTCTCGAGATGATCCGCTTGACACAATCTTTGCAATCCAAATGAGATTCCATTCTCCCCCCTCCACTCAAAGTGCTGTGGTGGATAAGCTCATTCGGTACATTCTGTTACTTGTGTCGAGTGCATTGACGCATCTATGTATTGTTTGCATTGCTGGATGTTATTTTCCAGCCCATTTCCTTCAGTTCAAAGACTAAAGATAAAGATCTGCTGACCCCCCCCCCCCCCCCCCTCCATTGAGTCATTCAGGTTATCCCAGTTCCTCGGGGCTACATAAACCATGCATCCTTTAGACAACTTATCACCCATTAAAAATAATGACTATCGTTCTGTTTCCAAGCAACACAGCGTGAGTCTTGGAGCAATTACGGACCACCTTTTAATCTAATCGGTGGTCCCTGCTCCCTGCTGATGTCAGGACTGCAGAGTTGCTCTGCCAGCTTCTGCAAGAGACTCAAAACTCACTTGTTCAGAGTTTCCCTGGACCCTGCATAGCCTCCCTCCTCCCTCCAACAGCAGCCGGTCCAAACAGACATCTTTAATGGCACCGGTGACAGTGGCAACGTGGGACACCCTGGATAGACAGGGTGTCCATGTGAGGGACGGTCAGCTGTGCAGAGCCGGGAGCTGCAGGCCAGTCTGTGAGTTTGGAGAGAGCCGAAGTTGGCGGAGATGTGGAGCGGAGAAGGGAAAACGTTTGCACCAAAGGGGTAATTAGTGGTTATTTACTAAATACCTCAAACACACACACACACACACACACACACTGATGACATCCAACCCACACTCATGAGAATGTATGCTTGTGTGCTTATGTGTGTGTGTGTGTGTGTGTGTGTGCGTGCACGCGCGCGCGCGTCTGCTAGTGATTTAAAGTTCGGTTTGCCTGAAACAGAGCCAGCATATCATGATAAATGTTAAAGGAAAGAAGAGGGAAAAGAGAGAAAGATGGCAAAAGAAAATAGAAATCAACTCATTGGGGGAGTATTGAAATACAAAAGTAAACCATCAGCCCTTTCAGTTCAACCAGCCCCCAGGCCCAAACAGGAGACGATAAACGATAAGCGAGGGACAGAAGAAGCATTCGGCAGAGGTAGGAAAGGTGAGAATGATAAGGGAATAAGGGAAGAGAGAGATTTATGGACGCACTAAAAAGAGAGGGGAGGCTGAGGAGGAGGAAGAGAGGGATTTTCGCTTGGACGTTCAAAAGGCCTTGTTTCTCACAAAGTAAATCCTTTGGACTCAGAGAGAAGACCGTGGCGTGATTAACGAGTGAGGAGTTTTGTTCACCTGTAGCGCTCGGCAGAGGGAAGCTCGGCTGTAAACCTGACGGAGAAGAAAAATAGAAAAGTAAAGCAAACACGTCATGTATAAAAATAAGAAGAAATATGAAGGACTATAAATGGAGAGAAAGGTATGTTGCTAGGGATACAAGCAGAGACCACATTTGTGATCATAACAGAAATAAAGGTGTACATTAGGTGACTAGTTTGACTGTTACCTTGGGGTTAAAACATAAAATTAAAAGGTATTTTTATTAATGGTTAACCTTTTTTGGCTCCACTTTGATCAAAAATACCCACTGACATAACTTTCCGTTCCCAGAGTAGGTAGAGGAAGAGAGAGAGAGAGGAAGCGAGACAGAGGTTGAAAGTGAGAGTGAGGAAGCAAGCGAGAGAAAGCGAGACCCCATATATATTTTGTATTTTACTACCACACATACCGCCGAAAATAAAACCCTGGTTAATAAATCATGCATGTATAAATGTTGGAGGAAATGGGCAGTGGAAGCATAAGAGGCCAAAGAAACAGAAACGGAAACGTGATTAAGTGAGGGATGGAATGAGTGAGTGAGTGAGTGAGGGAGAGGGAGAGGGAGAGGGAGAGGGAGACAGAGACATGAAGGGATAATAATGGCCAAGAACTAAACAGTGTGTTAAACTTTCAGATGATAAACGTTTAGCCCAGAGGCCTGCGGTGAAGACCAATTCACCACCACTGACCCCCCCCACGCCCCCCTGCCCTCCTTCTCCATCATGCAATGGTTCACAGGCCAATAGTCGCCCTGCTACTAGAGGCTCCATTTTCATCCCTAAGCCCTCGCCCAACACACACACACAAACACAAACTTAAGCTCTCAACACAACACGTGTGTGTGTGTGTGTGTGTGTGTGTGTGTGTGTGTGTGTGTGTGTCACGGGGAAGGGATATCCAACTCCTTACTGCTGTGACAATGTCTGCCAGAGTTCAGCTTTGTATTCCACAGCCAAGGACAACATACACACACACACACACATGTTCACACACACCACAAGGAGCTTTCAACTGATTGACAGGTGGAAGGGAGGGAGGGGGAGACAGAGAGAATGCTGTTATGCTAAATGGTGTACCAGTTCAATTACCCATCCGACTGCTCAGGGTCTGAAGCAGACACGCGATTCAAGGCAAGACACATTTCCAGATTCTTCATCCTGCCATAACACTAAAGTAATTAGATGTGCCTTATTTGTCTACATCTAATATTCAAGTGCAGTGATCTCCTAAACCTAAAGAAAACAAGTAACAACTGAAAACTGCACTGCACTCACCTGAAAGCGATCAGTTCAGATAGCCAGAGGGACCAACATCGCTACAAGTGCAGTGAGTTAGGCAGATGTATCGGCCACCTGTGCGGTCCTTATGTACTACACAGCCACATAAACACATGCATAACAAACGCCTGTTGACCAAACCTCAAAGGTCTTACGCGTTGCTTTAAGCCCCAGCTCTTTATGACTTGACCTGATCACTCTAACAGAACACACTGCTCACATGCTCCCCTGCCTCCCTTATAGCTGCCCTACTCTCTCTACCTCTTGTTTTCACTTATGCACGCACACGCACACGCACACGCACACGCACACGCACACACACACACACAGACTGTGGGAAAGTGATCCACGTGCCTCCCTCAGGTTGGGGTCACGCGAGTCAGACATGTGAAGGCCTGCTGCTTATGGGTGACAGGGGAATACAGAGGAATCACAGGCCGCTAATCAACACGCAGGACCTGGAGGAGAGGGGGGAGAGGGCGTAAAACCCTGAAGACCTTTCTTATAGGAAGGCTTTTAGTGTTTTTTAGTTAGTTTGTAGCTAAGTGTTTTAGCACTTTTTTTATGTTCTGTTTTAGTGTGAACAGCACTTCGGATCTCCCTGAGTGAAATATGCTTTATATATGGAACTAAACTATTGTGAATGGTAATGATAGCAGTAGTAGAGGTGGTTTACAGCCCTACTCACTTTTCACTGCAAAACAGAGATTAGCCATTCATCACTATTTGTCATTGGAAATGTTATTTTTAACAAAAGCTAGGGCATGACAACTGTTTACCGTTGTGCTACGGACACCTTTCAGCTCACCCTTTGCACAAACACACACACACACAACAGTGTGTGAGGAGTGTGATGTTTGGCTCATGGATCCTCACATCCCGTAAGCCCTATGAACTGTGGAGAAGAGAAGGCAAGTGAACGGCACAGTGGTTCACAAGGCTGTGGCGATATGTTTCCCACATGTTATCACAGAGACATGGTTAATCACCAAACGCCCGCTCTCTGACAAGCCATTCATTACAATTATGCGCCTTGCATGACTTCAAAAAAAGTTTACCGATTGGAACAGATCTCCCGACGGTTTGGAGCAGACAACAACAAAAGAAGACAGGATTGGCAGGCGTGGATGACGCCAGTATCTTGTGGAATTTGTATACACAACTTACTCCTCATACTCTGATCCTGTTTATATTAGAGTCTCCTCCGCTTCCATCCCTCATACCCTCGCTCCATCATCATTGTTTTCTGTTGAATGTACATCGCAGAACTTATTATATTGTAGTTATATTTCCTACTGTGTTTGGCTTGGATGTTTGGAATATGTCAGTGCAATTTGTGTGAGGCGAAATATGACATACTGAAGGATATACTGGTTGTAATGAAAGATTGCCATGCATTTGGGCTTGAAGAAAACATCTCAATGAGCCGTGTCTATTGCTGGTCTATTACAGACCTGATCGCTTCAACTTATCTACTTGAGGAGAAAATCCAGAAGACCTTCTATAATTGAGCTGTTTCATACATCAACACTTAGGCTATTAAAACCAATGACATGACTTAAGTGGTTTAATAAATCTCTTGTATCTGTTCAAAGGAATCAATTAATCATACAAGTATGTCATAATTAAATATTTTCGCTTTTCTTTTTAGAAATGAATGTGCTTACACACACACACACACACACACACACACACACACACACACACACACACACACACACACACACACACACACACACACACACACACACACACACACACACACACACACACACACACACACACACACACACGGTGTCCAGGCTTGGACAGGAGTCTGAGCCTCAGGGATGGGAAGAACAGGGAAGAGCACCAAAAGGGCAACACAGCGAGCCAGGGACAGTGTTTACACTGGCAGGGTCCAGAGCAGCTCAGGAGCTCTGTGGAAATGACCGGCCCCTGTCCTCCTTACCCAGAGAGAAAGCTTCCAAATATATAGTATAGGAGTGACAGGGCCCTGAAAGACTTCACACACACACAAGCAATGCAGCCCTCACTCGGACCCCCCCCTCACCACCACTGACCACACACCTCTGGGGGGACCACGCTAAACTAAACAAATTAGAGATAACAAAGGGAAATGTTTTCCATACCGGAATGGTGTAGAAGGAAAGGGAATTTGGGGCGAGTTGTGTAGATAACCCAGGAAAAGTGAAGGAATTGTTGGATGACTGGTTGTTTACTGTGATCCTATAAGAGGGAGAGGAATGCCAAGGCCATAGCAAGGAAGGCATCAGCTGGGATCGTTTTTCATAAACAATGTACACCGTTGCACACAACTGAGCAAAAAGAAGAAAGAATAACATGCTATGCAAAATAATCACTACGTTTCTGCTAGTGATTTGCAAGTCATTTTCTTTATCTGGGAAATGTCATCGCACACAAAAGCCTGAAGGGCATTCACAGTGAAATGCAAAGAGTGAAAACCAGTTTGTTTTTTTATGTTATTCAACGGCAATAATATAAAAAGGAGCTTTACTAGTGTATTCTCCATGAAATCCATCAGTTCCACAGTGCCAAGGTTCAAAAGGAAGGAAGACGTTGTGTATCGGGATCTGGATCGACATTAGCAGGGCCTACGCTATTGATTCGGAAAATGTGATTCAACTGATTCAGATAATTCCATTAAAGGGCTTAAGCCTTTTTTCAGCTTCAATGTTCTGAGACGGCTTCAAAGAGGAGAGAGAGGCGCTGGCTTAGTGATCACATAAAAGACGGCCAGCTGAAGAGACAGAGGGACTGGCACACGATAAATGAATGGATTAATGAATGGGTGTAAAGACCGATAGTCCAACAGGCAAGCAGGTCTGTCCCAATCCATCACATGTGAAACGCTCACACCCACACATTCATGGCTAATAAAGAGCCATGTAATTAGGTTATGCAGTTTGTCTTAACTATTGTATGTGCATCCATCAAAGTCAGTCCAATTACAAACAAACACTTTTATCGGTACCAAGACTTAGAATGGCTTTCAATCACATGACGGATCCGTCTTGACTCAGCGCTTTTGGCTGAATCTCAATCAGTAAGATTGAGCCAAATGTTTTCACACCAAGTTGTGTACGGAACAAGAGAATCAATCGTAGGCCTATGAACATTTTTTTTGTTTAATGGAGATGTTTTTGGTGTTTAACCAAGACTTTGAAAATCAAGAGAATCAACCGAAGCAAGGCCAAAAGCCTCTTCTCACAACATTGGAGGTTACAGGACTTCCTACTTTGGCGGGCGCAGACACACAATCATCTCTATTACTTTATTGGCATTTATCCATACTGATGTTGCAGGGGTCTGGAAATGAAGTCGCCATATTTTATAAATATCAGTTGGCTATATTCTGACTCTGTATAAAATACTTTGCACCATCACCGACTCCTATTGAGTAGGACTGGCTCCGCAAACTTAGGGCTATGATTGCCATCTAGTGGAAATATTAACCATTCTGGTACCGCTTCTATTATGTGGAAGAAATGAAATCTGCCGTCTAACAAAAAAGATTATTCATGAGGCTTTAAGAAATGCTTTGTTTAATACAAAGGAATGTAGGGCGTATAACAAGTGCTCAATACAATATGATAATCAATCACTCCATTCAAATGCCTGCCAAAAATAAGTACTATTGTGGTTTATTTTGCTTTGTGATAGTTCAGTTTCATCACCGATGTTCCAGAACTGAATGATAAATGATTGACCGCCATCTGATGCATATTACTTACAATGGGATTCTTATTTCTCAAGATCCTGGAAATAAGGAGCACATGGGTGATGACTGAGAAATTGCTTTTCCACAAATCAAATCAAACTTGTTCGATGGGTTCCCGAAACTGTAATAAACCATAAAAAAAAGTCTAGAGTCCAAAGAAAGTCCAGAAATGAGCAATTACTTACTGGGAGGTATTGACACATCCTGCAATGGCAGTGCTGCATTTAGTAGACAGTATTAGGGGAAGGACTGTTCAGTAAGTAGATAGTATCATGGGAAGGACTGTTCAGTAAGTAGATAGTATAAGGGTAAGTATTCAGTGTATATCAATGACATAATTGTAACAGCTGCTGACCTTTTGAAAAAAAACGGTGAATGAATGTACAGTATCCAACATGGGTTTTAAACCAAGTGCAATGGGCTCAAAGTTCCACAATGACTTGTATTCCAGACACATTAAGCCCACTAGAGGGCAACAATGAACTATTCCATTACTGTCACAATCTGTTATTACTGCACCAAAGAAATCTGATAGAGTGATACAGAATGTCTGAAATCGAAATGATCACTGCTTGAAACAGCGTAGGAACAGACAGTAATGCATTATACATGGAGACGGTTTTGGCACTGATGTAAAGATTTTCTCAAACAAGAGTGGGCCTCTGCTTGCATCTCCGGGCTGCGTGTCCCGTCTCTCTACCTGGCGTGGCCCGCAGCAGAGGGATGGTGGAAGGGGGTCACTCAGGTGTCACACCTTCTGGCAGCTCCACCACGACGGGGGCACAGTCGTCCAGGTCGGCGTCAAAGTCCCAGCGGAACTTCTTGGTGAGGTGGACCTTGAACTTCTCCGCTCTTTTCCGCAGGGTGCTGTCCACGCCGGGCCCGATGGCAAACTGGAAGAAGTCCTGGAAACCAATGAGTGTAAACAGAGGGTGGACACCTTTTTAAACGATACAATGCACTGTATAATGTGTTGGATGGTGGAAGAGTATGGTCAGAAATGTTACATTCATGTATTTCTTTATTGCATAGCCATTTCAAATTTGTTTTTAGGTCATAAAATGTTGGCTTGATTTGATTCATTAATGGCTTTGGGGATGTTAAGAGAAAAAATGCTAATAAATGAAATGGCCTTCCCTTGCTTTAATATGCACAACTTAAACATATCTTAATTGCTAAATTTAATTGTAAATAGAACATCTATAGAACATCTACTAAAAGAAAATATGTGTAGTATTTGAGAAAAAAAAAAGTATTTGAGCATTTTCACAATATGCTATCAGGGCAGGTTAAAACATACCTTTTACACGGCCTGACATTCCTGTATTATTATTTGATTACCATGTAAAGATGATTAGTCACCATTATGAATCATTCCAATGGGCTACCTGGAGTGTGGACGTGAGGAAGTTGTCCTGCGATACAATGTCAACAAAGAAGTCTGGTGGGATTTCTCCAAGTTGATGGTAGAGCACGGCGATGAGGCCCAAGTACAGCTCCTTGTGGCTTCGCATGGCGTCCTCCGAGCGGCAAAGGAGAGCCAACAGCCGCTTCCAGTGCTCAAAGCCATCGTACACATTCCCGATCACGAAGCATACAAAGGCAAACTGAAGCTCGCCTGTGGAGGAAGGTAGCATTGTTAAAGTTAATTACACAAAACAAAGTTTTCCCATTTAGTAAAGTATAAAAAAAAAAAGTGAATGTCTGCCTTGACTCCCAACCAACTCTACGGACTCTCACCTAGAACGTTGAGGGGCTGCAGTTTGTAGTGCTTCTCCAGCAGATTCACCAGGGCGTAGCTCAGATCCAGGCTACACTGGGTGATCTGGGCAGGTGTGGCCCCCGGAGGGTATGTCTGAGTGGGGATACTGGAGAAGCGCAGCTCTGTGCCTTCCCTCTGCTTCATCTGGGGAAGCTTTTCTAGGCCCTCCTTCATACTCTGACACGCAACGTCATTCTTGGGCAGATTTTGCTCTTCCCGGTCCTTGGTGTGTTTGAGCTGGAGCTCAGGGATGACGTCACAGAAGGCACACACTCTGCCAGACAGAGGCTGCAGCTGATTGGCCACGTCCTGGGTCAGGCGGTCGGTCAGAGACACCCACTTTCGCATCACTTCATATGGGTAGGGCCCAAGGAATGGGTCCAAGTCTTGTAAATTGGCCCTAACCCGACTCACCTCCTCCTCATTCTCAGAGGGTGAGAAGTCTAGATCTTCCTCTTTTGGATCCCAGTTAGCCAAAAGGATCTCCCGACTTTTAAGGGTGAGGAAGAGGCCGGTCTTTGGGCCAGTTTCACCTCCAATGTGAGCTGGGTTAGAAGAAGAGAAGTGCAAAAAGTGCAATCCTGGAGGAATCATCTTAACACCTCGAAAGCGGGGACCAACCTTCCAGCTCTTGTAGTCAATACCCAACTCTGTGCCCTGAGGAACACCCAGCAAGACCAAGGTAGCTCCCTCCTCGAATAGCCTCCGAGCAACATCAGGATCCATGTCCACACTGGCCATGGCTTGTCAATCACAGAGCCAATTACTGCTGAAGGAAACCAGGCGATCATTTTATTTGAATTAGATAGAAATAACGTATGACGTTTCAGTCTCATCGTACGCATTATGGTAGTTAAAGTTACTTTTTTAAAAACATTGACTGGATCAAAGTTAGAGTTGCCCTGACCAGAAATACTGATTGGACGTTTGCTCTGCCAGTAATGCATGTAGGCTAAATTCACAAGAAAATAAAACGTCATCACAAATCTAGACTTTTCTATATATTTTATGTTACGATGCATTTAAGAAATAGTAATACATACGTCAATATCGATGGAGGATCGGCTATTCAAGACTGTGCGTGAGGTTAGTACACCCGTGAGAAACCCTATATTACAACAAAGGTTCCGCTACCGCAACACGAACGGTTGGACGAACGGTTGCAGTTCTGGTTCTTGTTGAAAATGAATGGCAACCCTTACAACTTAGGTTCATAAGTGAAGTTATCTATTTTATTTTACTCGAAAGTCAAACAGTCAAATAATGTGCATTGTCGTGTTCCAATATTTGTAACACTCTTCCGGTTATGTGATACCACGTGATCTTCATTTATAACTAGTGCTCGGTTGAGCTGCAGTAGTGAGTAGTGAGTCTTCTGCACTGTTTTCTAGTAAAATAGTCTACGTAAACATACATGCGATGTATTTGGATCTAGGTTTCATAATACATCTTGAAAACGGAACATAGTTTACAATGTTAGCACCGCTAATCTGGAATAGGAACGAAATATTTAGTTAAAAGGTCATCGACAGATACCCTTCACGTGGAGGTAGGAACTTGACGATAGGAGGTTTGTGTGTGTATGCTTTTTAAAATACAAACAAGATAACCGCCCTGCGAATCTGTAAATATGTTGTTAAAACTTTGAAGATGAACAGAAGGCAAGGCAAGGCAACTTTATATAGCACTTTTCATACACAGACTCAAAGTGCAGAAATGTAAATAATCATTCAATATGTGGAATGAATGGTTTATGACTGTTAAATAAACCCTGACTGAGGATATATATATACTTTGAATGCAAAAATTACATACCCTGTTTGAAAACTTGAAAGAAAGGACAATAAGTGTCCCAAACAGAGCTTGAATTATATGTTCTCTTTCTATCCTTCTCTTTGCCTTTCAGTCACACGAGTCGATGTCTGCATGTGTGATCTATCGCCTGCTGGCCAGGCGAGGCCATGTCCCCCAATACTATAAGGATGTCCTCCTGGCGAGGCAACTCCACCGGGCTCTTGGCGACCCAGAGGCTGAGGCTGATGAGCAAGAGAAGGAGACGGAGGCAACTGTCCACCCGGGGGTGTATCGGCTGCACTACAACCCCACCTTGTATCGCCGTCCCAAGAAGGAGAGCGACGCCGCGGCGATCAAAGCCAAAATCGATGAGGACGCACAGGGCTTCATCGTCGCCGCGCCCTCCTTCAGGCAGCAGAGCAACCACTACAGTGTGAGCTCCTCACGCCGCCTCTCCAGCACCAAAAACAAGCTCCTGGACTTGGCTTTCAACAAAGCCTCCGAGGACAGGACCCCACCGCGGTCTTCCCACAGCAGAGAGGCCCAACCGTCGGAGGAGGATCCTTACAAACCCGACCCGCGGGCCTTTCAGCGATGCCGGCCGGAGTACGCCTCTACGACCCTTGACCTTAGCCGGAGGCCGCCTGCCATCCAATCCGAACGGGCGTTGCAGCTCCTCCACAAAGCGTCGGTGCTGAAGGGCAGCCTGAAGGCGGCGGACGTGGCCGAGTTCCTCCGGGAGCTGGGTCACCTGCACCAGGAGCAGACGTCGCTGGTGAGGAGCGACACGCGCTTCATCATGCTCCTCCGCTACTCGGTGGAGAACCTGCGGCAGTTCAGCCACGCTCAGCTGCTGCAGGTGCTGGAGTCTTTTGTGTGGCTGGACCTGCCCCCGGCTCACAGTATACTCGGGCTGTTTGAGAGCGAGCTGATACACCGGGCCTCTCAGATGAGCCTCCCCCAGCTGCTGCTGGCGGCCGACCTGTGGCGCTGCCTGAAGAAGCCGGTGCCTCAGTTCCTACAGCAGCTCTATGACTCCATAGAGCTGCAGCACGTGGGTGTGGCTGAGCTTGTCCAATTGGTATACATTATGGGGGAAGGAAGGCACTGCCCAAAGGATTTAGTGGGTGCCATTGAGGCGATCTTACTGCGCCACCTGGATAAACTCGAACCAGAGGAGGTCGGCACCGTGTGCCTGGGGCTCTTTAAATCGCAGACATCCCTTTCCGAAAGAACAGCAGCCTGCCTCGTAGACAAGGCCCACTCTGTGGTGAGGGAGATGAGCGACTTTGCTATGGTGAATGTCATGAAACTGTTGCGGTTCAACCACCTGGACCACAAGGTGTGGCTGGAAGTGATGGCTCGGGAGGTGCCGCGGCGTGTCCCGGGAATGGGCGTCATGGGGCTGATGCACGTGACGCTGGCGTGCTCTGCGCTTCACTACCGCAGCGATGCTATTCTCATGTCTGTGGCGGAGAGGTTGCCCTCCTTGGCGCAACAGTGCCGGAGCAAAGACTCCTGCAAGCTGCTGTGGTCCTTCGGAACCCTGGGTGTCCCCCCTTCCCAGTGTCCGGAGTTGTACTCCAGCCTTGTTGCGGCCATGAGACAGAGAAAGGCAGAGTTCCAGCGCTATCCTGAGCATCTTCTCACGGGGCTCCTAGGCCTGGCCTTTGTCGAGCAGTTCCCAGAGGACCTCCTGGCGTTAGCCCTGAGCCCGGAGTTTGTCAGCCAAGCATTGAAAAAGACCCAGCTGGAGTTGAGCAAAGATCTGTTCACGCTAGATGGGACAGTTGGGCTAGAGTTGCCTCACTGGACCGGCCCACGGTTGGCGGTCAGACCAAGAGAGGAGGCTGCAGAAATGCTGTGGAGGTACGCTCAGACGGATATATGCAAGAAACCAGAAGTTCAGGAGGCAGAGCGACTGCTGCAGGAGTTGCTGGGGGGCAAGCAGTTTGTATGTAAAAGAATGATTCTCCCTCACACCCGCTCTATAGACCTGTTGGTTCATCTAGACTCCACTGGGATTCCGCTACCTGTGAACGTATGTATGGAAACCGCTGTAATTCCAGAGAAGAGCTTGTCAACCAGTCATGCTCATAAAAAATTGTTAGCAATGGTAGGGGTGAGGCTCACTGAAGATCTCCTAACACAGATGGTCTCCTCTAAAAAGAACATGGAGCCTTCCGCTTTGTCACATCAATCTTCGTCACCAGCTCTGCTCAGACTAGAGGCTGACGAAGGAATAAAACAGATGAGTGTGGAGACGGAGCTCGCCACGACCAGGCCCCGCATGCTAACTGACGTGCGGACGGAGTTGAACAGAACCCCGGTCAAGCTGGCCATTCAGGTGTCCAACAGGAACCACCACTGCTACCAATCACAGCAGCTGATGGGGCTTCATGCCCTGAAGAGGAGACAGCTCAGGCTGGCAGGATACAGGGTGGTGGAGCTGAATCACTGGGAGTGGTTTCCCCTGCTGAGGAAACGCCAGGCTGAAAAACTAGCATATTTACACTGTAAGATCTACAGCAGTATCGACTGAGCTCTCTTACCTGCCTTATAGAAATGTTTGTGATTCATTAAAAATGGCCATCAAAGCATCGTCCTGTTATTATTTATCTGATTTATATAGATGCGCTAAGCATTGAGTGGATGAAAATGTATAAGTCGTGTTAGAGCGCTGCAATCACAAGGAAACATTTTGCATAATCTGTATTGATGTATATCACTTATGAAGTGTAACCACAAAATGATCCCATCACTGATGTGTATGACTTGTTTTATATGAAATCATGTGACAGGATTATAGCAACAGAACAATGATCAAACATACAGTATAGAAATACCACAACATGTAAAGGATCTACACTATAGATCTGTAAGACTACCGAACATTGGAAGCTACAAAATATAAACTCGTCATCTATCGTATTACAAAAGACATCTAGCTTTATTGACTGTATTTGGTCTATTTACATGTATTCATTCAGCAAACGCATTTATAATCTGTTAATTTAGAAAATATTATCATGTGGGATATCATGGTTTCTTAATCTGTTTGAGTTTGTGAAAGAATGCTTTGAAACTTCTGCCAACAGTTGATGAGTGCCTTGATGATGTTAAGGCGCTTGAGCCTTCTTCTCTTCTTCCCTTTTGTTTTTCTCGCAGGACAAACTTTATTTTGCTTTACCTGAAGACATAAAAAATACAATAACAAGTAGTACAGGCCTTTTCTTTCACTTTCTGCAATATATTAATGATTTTTTAATGGTTGCGATCACAGGAAGCAATGTCATTATCACAGATGAAGGGTGTATTTGAGTAGGTTATTAAATAAAACAATTTAAAGTGTGATACAAATAACCTGTATTATTAAAGGGGGATAGAGCGGGTGTGCTTATATGCAAGACCAGTGTATACAAAGTTGTTGCTGGTAAACGTCAAATGCTTTCCTCACCATGTTCTGACTGCAGTTGAAAGTGAGGAGCTGTTCCATGCTGTCGACTGGCTTTTCCAAGCCCGTCTCTGACTTTTTTCCCCTGTGGCATCTAAACTGCTGAATCATAGCATGAATGGACCGTAGGATGTGGTGTGCCTGTAATGAGAGTGACATTACAACCAATGTGACACAAAGACAGGATAACCTGGAGCTGTCAAGTATATGTGACGACAAGTGCTGAGCCCGTGAAACATTTCTCTTAACCCTGTCCATGGTGCTGAAACTTTTGTAGGTAGCCTAGAGTTATTTACCTTCGCTGATGGGCAGTGATCCCTTTCTTTGGATATGTTAAATGAGCTGGTCAAATTCTGAAATAAAAAACACGCGTCAGCTAGTTAAAGTGTGAAATGATCGCCATGCAGGCAGCAATATGGTAACACGGGAGGGCAAGCCCACCTAAAGGTGGCGCATGCTCATTTTTTATATTTCCAGTCCACGTTTTAGTAGGCTTTCCCCTATTTAGTGGCCATACATTTAATCAATTCTAATCGAAACGTAACCCCAACAAATCACACCACAACGTCGGCGTAGGCCTACCAGACTTCGAAGTTCTACCAGGATGATGTTTCGGTAGGTGTCTTGGATTTCTTTGTAGTTACACCTGCGTTCACCACAGCAAACGGCCAACAGAATAACCATGGTGAAACTTCGAAGAAAAGACCCGTTGAGACCCTGTGGAATATTATGCACCTGAATTAAAAAGGCTCGCCGGATGGATGCAGGCTGCCGTTGCGCCACAAATAATTGTCACTTTGCCGTCGCCAAAGCGCGCCAACTAATACTTGCAGATACATGCGCTCTTCGTATCCCGTCTCTCAGTAATTAGCGGCTAAGCCAACACATGTATGGAGCCATTCCAAACAGAACATTAACATTAAAAAACAGCGGAAGTTTGTAATGACGATGGTGTTATTTTTGTATGTTTGTTTTCTGTGTTCATGCGCACGAAGCAAACTCACCATTTATCATCTTTTATTGCAGGACCCACAAATAAAAACCCATCGCTTTGAGAAGAAATGATAGTCCATCAGATGGCTATGGTAGCAACCAGCCGACCCGGTATGCGGTGATTGTATCCTAACCAAATCAAGAGGCAGGCAGGAGGTTGATAGTGCACATGTTTTTTCTGAGTTTCCAAATCCAACGCCTGCTCCGGTTTCCTTTACCGTCATGGGTTGCTTGCTACTGGTGGGTTTAGGCATACGATCCAAACTCAAGTCTGATCAAGTCAAGCTTCCTCAATCATAAACTCGTTTCTGAGTGGTGCAAAGTTCAAACGTATCTTTTTAAATACAGTTTCCTGAAATCCACGCAACACTTAGCCTACAATAGATTATGTAGGCCTATACCTACCCTCTACAAGAGATAAACTACAATATATTGAAAAGGGTCAGACAGTAAAAGATGATCATTTTCGGAGTTTTAATAATATGGGGGATTCAAACCCACCCACTAAGTTGGAAAGAGATAAAATAAACAAGACTAATTATTTTTGTGTAAAACCTGCAGGGGTTCAGTCAAACAGAATGCATCACAAATAAAGAATCAACAACATAATTCCCTAGAATGATACGTTTATACACGCTGTCAAGTCTACTTAAGCACACAAAACAAAAATATAACAAGACAAAATTAACCCATAAAAATACACATTTCTTTCGTTGTTATCCACAGTTCAGCCAGATGGAGCACAACCAAACCAATAAAAAAAAGCCGAAATGAATGAGTACACTGTAGTACACTGTCTTTATCACTGTACGCAAGGGGAGTGAAAAAAAAAAAGAGCATGAATCACAGCCCATGGTCACCCCCCCCCCCCCCCCCTCCCTTAATGTGTGCCGAGCGCCCGAGTTCTGCTAAACTCCCTTGTAATTGGCGGTGTGAACGGCACCGGGATCAGAAGGTGTTCTTGATCTTGGCAGCCACCTGGCTGAGGATCTCTCCGATCTTCTTCTGCCAGTTGAGGACGTGTTTGGACTCGGCGCACCACAGCTCGCCGTGGCGCGGCTCGGCGTTCTCACACCGCTTACGCACCTCCTCCTGCTGCTCCTGTTGGCGGGGGGGGGGGGGGGAAGATAAGGACGTGCGTGTGTCCTGTGCATTTCTGTGTGGTGCTTTCATGGACGACCATTGAGTTGTTGACCATAGAGTGATACAGGGTTCAGAGTATCAGGATTAGGCCTGGGCAATAAAAAAATAAATTATCATGATAGACTTTTGATCAACATCAATATATATATATATATATATATAAGAGACTGGACCAGACTGGAATGTAGCAGCTGGGTTTGTTACACAAACACGGTTCAAGTGCTGGGCGGTATGACCAAAAAACGGTTTCATGGTATGTAATGGTATTTTTTTTTTTCATGCATAATCAGGTGTTCACTAGTGCTGCCACTAAGGACTAATTTAACAACAACTAATGTTTTGATTAGTCTAAACCATTAATTAAAAATAAATTGTTAAAAATAATAATAATTAAAATTAAAACTGCGCGCAGTGATGAACGGGACCTCGCACCGGCTTGCGGCCGCGTCACGTGCCGTTGTAACATGTCCGCACACGTCGGCGCACATGTTACGACGGCACGTGACGCGGCCGCAAGCCGGTGCGAGGTCCCGTTCATCACTGCACGCAGTTTTAATTTTAATTTTTCGCGAATTTATCTAATCTGTAGAAGCAGATGAGATAAATTCCCTAGGAGGAGTTTGTTCAAATACAAGGCGAAAAAGTGAAAAAATTCCATTCAAAATGGCCAACTTTGACGGCACGCCACGGACATGCCTTTCAACATAGTCAAATGTTATAAGGCGTTGGTTGAGCACCATTTTCTGACTGTACTGACCAATTGTGAAGCAGATCCAAGAAATTCCCTAGGAGGAGTTCGTTGAAATACAAGACGAAAAAGTGAAAATTTCCGCCGAAAGTGATAATTAAAAATTAAAATAGCCGACTTAGCCGGTGGGATTTGGGGCATGGGTCCAAGAGGCTTTTCTGTAGGTATTGGCACGTTATACGTGCCTACCGATTTTTATACATATTGGTGAAACGTGGCGCAGCGGCTGCTTTTTAAAGTTCCTGTAGGGGGTGCTACAAACATGACAAACACGAATTTTGGTATGTGAGCTACAGGCACCAGTCTACACGTGTCCTGTGAATTTCATATTCATAACTATTACGGTCTCCGCAGAGTGATTTACCCTCGTCTGGCGGCCATGTTGTTTTTCCAATCGAAAATTGGAAAATTTTACTTGAGCAGTTGGAACTTTGGTCCCTAACGGTCAGCGGGACCTAAGTCGGTCCCGCTCAAATCAAACATTGCGTCTATGAACTGTGGCGATTTTAGTGACAGGCTACGCCCATTTCGATGCCACACCCCATTTGAAAAAATGTTGATTCCGAACAACTTTTGTATCTGGGTCAACATCATAGGAGTCCAACTTGATGCTGATATGAGCAATTAAATATTTTTGCGTTTTTAACCACACCCCTTTTGGCTCATGGGTGCTTTAAACTTTATTGTACAGACTAATCCTTATGTCAGATTGAAGATAATGGGCCATAGATGATATGTGCCAAAGGATTTTTGTCAAAGTCGAAAAACCTGGGATCCTTGTGCTGCTTGTGCAAAGTTTGCACTTTAGAACAGTTGGTATAGCGCCACCTAGGGGCCAATATGGCGGTAAATTGACAATTCTTATAACGAAAATACACACCGGTATTCAGTGTGAACTAGTATACCGCCCAGCACTACAGGGTTCCATACTTATGTACAATAAGTGTGTTTTTCATTGTTGTATCGACATTGAAGTATTTATCAATGAAGAAGTGTTTAAATCCAGCAAGGTAATTCCTAGTCTTTTTAGGTCTTTAAAATGATCAATAGTTATCGATATTTATCAATATGATCAACTTATATCGTGATATGTGTTTCAGCCATATCGCCCAGGCCTAATCAGGATTATTTTCTTCTGCAGTACTTAAATAAGTAAAAAAATTAAGCTATAAATGTAATCTTAGTGAAAGCATATTATTGGTACTGTCCTACAGTATGTATTTATTCAGCAATAGTTGATTAGTATAAACTATGTTCTGCTCTGTTCAGCCACTTTCGTATGAAAAAGAAAATGGAGGAACGCACAACACTTCTATGAAGCAGCACACTCTAGAAAATAGCTGAGACGCTTAAACGCTCCCCCTTAGGGGGTAGGGCTAAGCCATATTGCTCGAAGGATACCTACACTTAGACACACACCCGAGGCATATTTACCTCTGTGCCGTGCTGCAATTCAAACTTATAGAAGAGCGCCCAGGCATCTCCCAGGTCTGGCTCGATCTTCACTGTCCTCAGGAACCATTCTCTGGCCTTGGTGATCTTACGCTCGCTCCAAAACAACCTGAGGGCGGGGGGCAATAAAACCAACACCATTAGACGCACGTGGTCATGTGGCGTGGTCGTGCACGCCCTTTCCTTGATGGTTACAGCAATGTGGGGAAATATCCTAAGGCAAAGTGGACTTAAAAAGCTCTGTTTCATGCCTGGTTGAGAATGACAGTAAGACCAAAAATAGTCTGAATAAACAGTTATTGTGAGAACATGGCGAAACAGGGAGGACAAGAATAGCCGTACTTGGCCACAGCCAGCAGGACGTGGGGGTCGTGTTCACACTTCTTCAGGGCGTCCACGCTCTTGGTCTTCCTCTGCGGCCGAGCCTCCAGGAACACTGCCTCAGCCCACAGGATGCCTGGAAGAAAAACAGGAGTAACTAGCACCGTAACCTAGGGGGACACTTCCCGTTTCTGTGAGTAGTAGTCACAGATTTAACCCACATCAGTAAGAAAACGATAGATCTTAACACGGAACACATCAGTCCAGATCAAATAGGTTTGACCATGAGTTCTAGATATGTCCGATGTAACCATTTCTCATGTCTCACCAGAGTTGGCGCACTCTTGCAGGGCTTTAGCCATCAGGGTGTGGGAGATATTCTTTAGTCCTGCCCGGAACTCTAGTCGGACCGATTCCAACCTGAAAAAGACCGTAGTGTACAGTGTAAAACACATTGAACTGCTAAAGCACATAATTTCTCAGTATTAGTAATATGTCAAAAACTTGGCCCCGTTTGTATTTGCTTGGGATCCTCACAGCTCAGATGAAGCAGGAGAATAGCGGTGTTGTGGTGGAAGGGTTTGGGGAGGGGGCTGTCTTACCATATCTCCGGGGTCTGGGGGTTTTTGAGGCGTGCCTTCTCCAGGATGGCTCTGGCCCTGGTGAGCTGTCCAACCCTCTCCTCCAGACGAGAGAGCAGCACCCACAGGGACATCGAGTGGGGACACTTCTTCAGCTGGAAGCGACACAACAAGACCCACGCCACTTGAGACCAGAGACAACGGCGCTCGATTCAAACTCAAACTAAAAACATTCCAACACAGTGAGCCCGGCCAGGGCTTGTATCCTCATCATGGTAGAAGACCGGCTGCGCCAAATACAGTTTCCTCTCTCCCACCTCCCTCCACCTCCTCCTCCTCCTCACCCCCTGGTTGTAGGCGTCTCTGGCCTTGTCATTGTTTTCCGATTGCTCCTCAATCTGGCCCCTCATCATCCACAGCTTGGGGAAGTCCTCGTAGTGCTTGAGGGCCTCGGAGCACAGCTCGTGGGCAGCCTCGATGTTCCCCAACACCCACTCCAGCTTCACCGACTTCATGAACACCTGGGAGGGAGGGACACAAATACATGTTGACTTGGATGGACTTCCGCCGACCGATCTGTAACTGACGCGTGACTTGCCATCCGCCACATTTCTTGGGGTCGTTGGGGTTACTGAACAAAAATGTTTTACGAAATTTAAAGCCGTGGCTTGAGTTCCTAATGCTGTCATGATGTAAAGCCCATGAGCTAATTTACATTAGAGGTTTGCGAGTAAAAGATAACCTCATAAATAAATCAACACTGGCATCACAACATAACTGGCTGAAAACAAGGTAGACTGTTTCCCACAACGTGCTCTCAGTCCATGAACATCTACTGCGTCTAAATGAATTGCTTGCAAAATAAAAGATGACTTATTTTCTAAATCTGTCAAAAATATTAGGGTTTTATTAAAGCCTGAATCTGCATTATCTTATTACTCACAGACACTCACACGGTCGTGGCCTCAAGCAACATTGTACAACTTTGTTACGTTCACACCATCATTGGGTGGTCACATCACTAGGGAGCAGCCCTATTTTACCGGTCCTGCAGCTCAGAGGAAACTTGTGTTCAGGATTTGGATTTGTCTTTGGGAATAACTGTGGAAAAAAATAACTTAAATAAACCGGGAAAAAAAAAAAAAAAAAGGTCTAATTTCACTGGGCTGATGTGGAGGTCAGAAGCTTTCAACAGCACTATCAGCCAGAGTCTTGCCAGCTGTTCAAAGTGTATGGGTTGTGCAAGCCTGGGCCTGACAGAGATTCCCGGCATTTACGCAACAACTTGATTATAACCGCACCATTCAGGCTTCTTCACAACACTCAAGAATATAGATTACTAAAAGCCCATAATTGCCAGATGGGTAACCAAACACACATCGGGCAAATCTGGGGCAGAGTTGGCCATACATGGCTGCCCTTGACAGCCAAAATAGAATGCATCCGGAATTGATGTGCTGAATAGGGGATTCGCGTGACAATAAGGGAGGTCAAAAGTACACAACGTGTTATCTTGCCTGTAGACCTCCAGCAGTGAGGAAAGGCTGCCTTTGTATTTATATGAATCACAATTATTATTATTTGCATTGATTAACAATGATAAAATAAATAGAAGACCTTCTGGACTGGAAAGAAGAGGGTTTGAGATCCCTCTTAATGAGTAAATACACCCTGACAGGCTCACCCTGGCCGTGGGTGCACTGCTCCGGGCCTTGGACAGCAGGCGACGGGCTCGCTCATACTCGTTGTTCTCGGACTCCAACTTGACGGCCGCCAGCCAGATCTCCTCACTGTTTGGGTTGGCCTGGAGAGGAACACACACGCACAGAGGCCATGGGAAACGGCAGGAGCCAAAGTGACAGAGACCGATGTGATCTGAGCCCCATAGATATGGCGGGGGTGTGCCTTGTGTGAGTGGGGCACCTGGAAGGCCAGCGCGAGGATGCTCCTGGCTGCGGGCACGTCGTTGGCCATCCACTTGGACTTGGCTCCCATCAGCCACAGCACCTCCGCCTTGGGACAGTGAGCCACTGCCCTCTGGAGCAGAGCCTCCAAAGACTCCCTGGGAGTGACAGGAAAATGAAGATGGAGAGGTCAGCTCATGGAGCCTGCAGCAGCCGGTTTCGGCCGTATCATCAATCACCAGTCAACTCACTGGATGAGATACGCCAGAAATGCATGAGGACATTGCTGCACCATACCTGGTGCCATGGTTCTTCTCAAAGTAGGCAGCCCGTAGCCACACACTCTTCTTGCTGGGAAACACCTGCAACGCGTGGGCGTAGATTGCCCTGGCACATTCCAGAGCTCCATGGGACACGCACTGTAACACACACACATACACATACACAAACAGACGTCAAGCATAATGTCAACACCCAAAGAAACAGCCCCAGGGGGAACGGTGATGACAACGGTGAAGATACCCACACTTTCTGAGTCCTCCATCCAGGTGTGCTTGCAGTCCTCCTCTTCAATGCCAATCCCTATGACAGCCCGTATGACGGCCTGGCAGGTGGCCACGCTGCCCGCCTTGTCACACTCCTCTGCATCCTGCCGCAGAAGAAGACCACAATTCATTTAGGAGGCAGCCTAGAAGTGGGAGAGCACTAGGCTTGGACCAATTTGCTGATCGTTTTATTGACTATTTATTGAAGGGTCGAGCGATCATTTGTTTTTCCTACACCAATTTTAGGCCATACTATCAAAACCTACTCTATAGACAGATACATTTGACTGTAAAACCCTGGATACTTTTTCCTGCTTTCAGAAACAGAAACAGAAACAGAAACAGTAGCCCATGCCTCATGTGCGCACGAGACAGCATGAAATCCGGCCAACAGTGAGCCGAGCAGCTGGCATGTTTCATCGCTATCTGGAAGCAAGGCATGACATGCTTTTCTTGATAATAGCCTTCCTTTGCTCCTGTAATGGGGTGGCCATTACCGTGGCTATCACCTTCATAGTTGATTCTAAACGGAGCATGCCTTGGGCTAAACTGTAACATCTATGGCAACACGAGAGAAATAACACAAACAAATCTCTTCAGCTCTGCCAATATGTTTTGAAATAGCTGTTTTCCTTTTTTTTTCTCCTTTGTGTAACTTGGCACTAGGCGTTGCAGAGTCCGTTTTGAGGTCGTAATTTCTCACTAGGAACAGAACAGAAGCTAGGTCAACAGGAAGTTCATGGAGGTATTCCTTTACTTTCCTTTCCTTTTTAGTCCCAAAGAAATAAGAAACGTACAGTGATTTGATTGTGATTTGAAGTGTCTTCATTTTGTAAATGATGTGGAACAAGCATGCCACCCATACCCTCCAATTGAACAAAAACACCAACGATTGTGTTTCCTATTTACAGGTCGACCATTTTGTTGAATCTCTCATGGACACACCCACACACCTGTATCCACTGTTCCCGGTTTATCTCCACGCCGTTGGCGCCCAGCGAGGTGATGGCTCTGTCGATGATCTTTTCCACCATCTGCGTGTTTCCGTTGGCCTCCTCCAGCTTGGCGGCGGTGATCCAGATGTGGCGGTCGGTGGGGATGTTCTCGCGGGCTTTGTTGAGGACGCGGCGGGCGTTCTCGTACGTCTCCAGCCGAGCCAGCGCCAGCCAGAGCTTGGAGGAGGCAGAGGGGAAAGGTTGATGAATGCGTGATGCCGGGGCCAGAGGAGAGCCACCCTGATTGGTTGATTTTTGGTATGGGTTAGGACTCTACTGCGGTACCTCCACACTGGTGGGACAGCACTCCACGGCTCTGCTCAGCATGATCCTGGCGTCCTCGGGTTCTTCCAGCTCCACGGCCGTCTTCCACAGACGCACCGACTTGGACACGTTCTCGAGGGCTGCAAACGAGAGGTGGACGTAGAGGCCGTTAAGAAAAATACCAAGAATGCAGGATTATGCAATGTACTGTGTGCTAAGTGTAAACTAGATGTTTTAAACAACCAGCAGTACACCAGATGGACAGAGTTGCAAGGGTGCAAATCATGTGAATAAGTACTGTCGCAGTGCTGGTATATTATATAACCACAGAGATCAGGGCGCAAATTGGGACAAGTAGAGGACATTCTTCTGCAGAGTAAGCCCAATATCCAAATCCCCCCACTGGGGAATGTTGAGAACTAGCTGCCAGTGTGTGAAACCTGAGGGCACTAACCCTTGTGGAGTCTGGGTTGTGAGTGCATGGGGGCAGAGACTGGGGCATTGGCGGATCCATTTGTGAGACAAAAGACGGATTCAGAATAGTTGTAGAAGACTATTCGCGGGGCATATTAGTGACCTTCTTTTGGCATTAAAACAGTGTTTTCATTCATCCCACTCACTATTCAGTCTTGCAAGTAGTATTTTGAATAAGCTCAGTGATCAGGTCATATTTCAACTAAGATGTTTACTGTCTTTCCATTGCTCCAACCAAATTGTAGTGTTACGGCTATTGCGTATTCAGTAGTGAGAAGTCAGATGAGGAAATAACATAAGAGGATGTTGGGTGACTATCCCATGATCCCAAAATTCTAACTTTAACCACCACTCTTTTTCAGTCTTTTTGTTGTTTATTCATGAATAAACAACAAAAAGACCAACTGGAAAATAGTGGTGGCCTGTCCTACTGGGGGATTAAAGTTAGAATTTTGGGGATTATGGGATAGTCACCATCATCCTCTTAATAATAATAATACATTTTATTTGAAGGCGCCTTTCAAAGCTCTCAAGGACACCGTACAGAACAAAAACAATCATCAAACAGTAAAAATAAGGTGGACAATGGGTGATTGTGATGTGGTGATGTGGGAAGGTAAGATCAGGGGGGGTAGGCAGATAAGAAAAGGTGAGTTTTGAGTTTTGATTTGAACTGTGATATGGAGTCGGTGTTGCGGATGTCAGGGGGTAGTGCATTCCAGAGCAGGGAATGTTATTTTCTCATCTCACTTCTATACCCACTCATCTCACACTGGGTCAAATGCGCAGGTCTGACTGTTGGCAGAAAATTGAATTATGCTGATTGCGATCTGTATATTTGCATGCATGTAAACAAACTCATTGGTAATGGGGGTTACGAGTTCATTCATGGCTGCACAGTAGGGATGGGGGTGAGGGGGAAAGTGGTTATTCTGAAATACTTGTATTGTCAGGTTGATTCCACAAACAATTTACAAGTAGCAATGTTTTTAAGGCCGAAAACATGCTGGGATGGGATGTATTTTCCTGCATCAACATTTTTCTGTTCCGTTTGAACATTTAAAAAACAATGGCGTATCAGTAGAACCAGAATCCAATGTTAAACCCATACACTCAACCACACGAGAGATAACATCATACAATAAACCTTAATATTGTATCGAAATACATATCGTATGTGCACCAAAAGAAGCAATAACTAATAACGTCCTTGCAGATTCCCGTCCCCAGACAAGACTCCAAACGCAACAAAAACTGTGTCATCAAATTTGAATGCCATGAATCTCATTCTATATAAAAACGCATTCATTCTCATCACACAGCGCCTCACCCTTCCTGAGAACCCTCTTCTTGGCCCTGCCGTCGGTCTCCAGCTCCGCAGCCCTGATGTAGATGCGCACAGAGCCGGGCAGATGGCGCACCGCCTGGGCCACCACCGCCTTGGCCGTGTCCCCCGGCTGCAGCCTGGCCGCCTCCAGCCACATGTCCTCACTCTGGGACACACAGGGAGGACGGGTGGTGGTCAGTAGGAGAGACACACACACACACACACACACACACACACACACACACACACACACACACACACACACACACACACACACACACACACACACACACACACACACACACACACACACACACACACACACACAGCAAATATCCTATAAATCAATCATTAGCTGCAGCAAATTGTTTTCTAAGTTCAACAATAAATGTTGCAGACTGTACCTAAACTAATTTAAATTAGAGTAAAGTAATACATAATCTACAAAGAAAACACCCTCAAACAAAACCCAACACTAAATAGTTATAAATACCTGAGTCTTATAGAGATTAGAAAAACATCTATATGGAAGCAAATCACTGCCGTAATATTTTTAATGTTAAAAGCCATTGAATTTTGTAAATGGAAATCTAAACAGCATTGAAATCATAACATTGATATATTATACTTTGAAAACAAGTGGTCAAAATTCGTACCAGAAAATTCAAGCCATAAAAATGCAAATGCAGTAGCGGTGTATCCATGGACAGGCCTAAGTAATTGAGACAGTTTGCATCAAACCTACTGCCGGTCTACTAGAGTCAGTCAAGTGATCAAAGAAAAATGCTCAAGAATTAAATCGATGGCTAACAGGTAAAAAAGGTTGTCCGGTTTATGTCAGTTATGTATATTCAAACTCAGACCTCAATAAGCACAGGGGTTTTGCAGGGGTTCAAAAACCGTCATCACACAACATAACAGCTATGATGACGGCAGACGGTTTGATAACATTCAGTCTTGATTGCTTAGGCCTTTCCTTGGAATGCCCTGGTACATGAGTTTTCATTTTTTTTTTAGTTTTTGTATCTGAATTAGTGAACGCAGATTATTATTATTTATTTACTCATGTTTTTGAAATGGTACAGACCAATTCAAGACCAATAAATTCAGATGACCTTGTTTTCAAAGTATAATGTTTCAATGTTACAAATGAAATTGTGTTCACATTTCCATACACAAACTTCAATAGCTTTTATAATTCAAAACATTACGGCAGTGATTTGCTTCCATACATCTGTGCCTAGCGGCAGGAGCAGCTTGCATTATGGAGGAGAATCTTAGAGAGCTCACCTTGGGACACATCTCGGTGCCCTTCATGATGAGGTTGCGGGCCACCTGCAGCTTGCCCGTCACCTCCTCCAGCCTGGCGGAGGCGATCCAGGCAGGGGGGTGGTGGGGGTTGGTCTCCCGCACCGACTTGAGCAGCAGACGAGCCTTCTTGATGTCACTGGAGGACAGGAGGACGTGGTTACATGTGGAGACAGATGGATAATTAATGAGGCCTGCTGTGTGGCATTAGCGATGGGGATAATGCGTTGTTATTTGAATGTGTTGCATTATTATTATTATATGTACACGCAACGTCTAGAGTAGACATCAGTACCCCAAATCAGTTGATGTGGAAAGTATCCCGTAAGATTTTGTATAATTCCATGTATCACATTACAAGATAAAGGGATACTTGTCAGTAGGCTCGTGAACATAAAAGCGGGTCAGAGTCAGAGTCGGGTCATGTGATAATAATGAAATATTTGTGTGTCCATGTCCATCCTCTCCTCCATCCACCTCCTGCCATGCGGGCCCTCACCTAATGTCTCCTCCGTGGGTGGGGATCATGGAGTTGAGGTCTGTCAGGTAACCTTTGGGATCCACCACCGTCTGTCCACTCACTGAGTCAGACACCTGTGAATAAAGAACAGACACTGAATAAAAGAGACACTGTATCTCCTGTGTGCAGGCCCGGGGTGGCCATCGGGACGTTTGGGAGGTTTCCCGGTGGGCCGGTCCACTTTCAAATGTATTTTGGGCATCTTTGGTTGGGAAAAAAATTACTTTGACCATTATTTTATCTTCTCCTAAAGTAGACGTTCTTCATTCATCTGATATTTCAGCCCCAGCATCGCAGTATATATAATATGGATTATACAATGTACGGTAGTTCACCCCTCCCAATTATTTGAGTTGGTTTGGTCCATGTTCATGTCTTTTCTTGAGCGGACAGAAGAGAAAACGAGAACAGAAGCGGCAAGTGTCATTGATTGTGGAGGGCAGGAAAAAGCCAGGAGGAGCCGAAAAGGCCAGATTTTAAAAAAGAAGGGCACTGGAGGAAGTGCGCCAAATGTGCCAAAATAAACAACATGTTTAGAGGACAGACACAAGTTGCAGGCGGTAGAGAGATGTGGATCTAATGATTAATTAGCAACATATCATTTAGCTATTTGTGCTATGTTTGCAATTCCAACCTGAGCATACAAGCTTAAACCAATTCATAATTAGTCTAGTTTATTTTGTTAAGCCATATGACGAATCACAAATATAATTTGTGAAAATCAACATGTAAACTCTAGCATGATCTGTATAAGTTAACCCAACCATCAGAAGAGATAAGCCAGTCCGACACTGAAGAGGCAAACTGGACAACATATTTCATGTAATATATAAAAGACAGAACAAACGTGATAGATAGTCAATTATATCAATATAAAATATTTGGTAGCCTCAGAGCAGCAGTCCAGCCTGTCTGATGCTGCTGGAGAACACGATAGACACGAAGAGGACAGGACTGAGGGGACAGGTAGAGAGGACTGTAAAAAATGTATTTTAATTATTTGATATAAGATAACCCACACATAGAACTGACATGATTCATTGAAATGATCCCAAATATATATATATCCCAAATTAAAAGTTTTTTCTTAAACTGATCCTTGAGGTGGATTTTTCATTTGCCAAACTTCGATCCAATATACAATAAAATGGGATAGTAAGAGTTTTGCGCTGTTCATTTATTCAAATTCTTCCACCCCTAAAAAAAGTGGGCCGGTATGGGCCTGAAACTCCCAGGCTGAAAATGGTTCCCACTCCGGCCCTGCCTGTGTGTCACTTATTTACACACAGACGTACAAAACATCCGACATTGTAATGGTAAAAGCGGCACAATGCAGCTTTTCCACTGCAGTTATTTACCCATTAAAACAGATCTAAATGTTCTAGAAAGTTTCTCAATAATAAGATGCCCATTTATGAGTATATATGTAGAGAAATAATTTTCTCCATCAATACTTTTATTGAGATCCACTTTTGCCCTATCGGTAACACTAATGATACAGCTAGAACTAGCTGTATCTCAACTCAAGCCAATAAAAGGATGCTAATGGTAAAATGTACATAGTGCAGTTTTAAAATAAGACAATAATTTCCTTCTAATAGACACCGTCTATAGGCTACCTATCTATAGGTCTATAGGTTACCTGGCTAAGCCTCATGTCCATGAGTGTGTTCCTGGCTTGGCCGATCTTCCTCATGTCCAACTCTCCGGTTCCAGGGGTCATGCTGCCTGGGTAGGGGGTGTTCAAACCGCCCAGCTGGTTGGGAAAGAGTACGCAACATTAATGGACATGGGAGAGGCATATACGTCAAATATGTCCTTCATGGGGAGAAAAGCCATTTTGAAAAAAAGGTGGTTGCTTTTTGTATCTTTCATATGCAGGAAGGACGATTCAAATAATACACAACATGTAACAACATGTACACAACCATGGCACTCCATGTCGGCTCAATGGGCTTGATAACTGGTGAGACAACAACAACTGAAATTCTATTTCATAATCAACTGGGCTATGCATTGGGTCTGCCTGCCTTCCGCAGAGGAAGAGCCTGACCCCTGCTGGTGCATTGTGTTACTAGTACACCATCGAGAAGGTACAACGCAAGACATCCGTGCTCTCACACTTACCCCCTGCAGTGGGTCCACGGTGGTGTTCTTGTCGCCAGACTGGAGGTGCTTGGAGAAGAAGCTGTCTGGCATAGGTGTAAGCTTCTCGTGGCGCGGGTTTCTCTGACGCTTGTTCCTCGCGTCGCCCACCTCTGGGATGCTGAGCCAGTCCTCCTCCGACACCTCTGCCAGCTTCCTCTGTGGTAAGAAAATAAGAAGGAGGAGGACAAAGAGATGGCCAATGGGAAAATGAGAAGGTAAGGAACAGGTTGAGGGTCCTTGAAGCAGAGTTAGGGGTCAAATTGAAACTCTTGCCACAAAGTTAGGCTGGGCAAACTTATTTCAAAACCAGGATGATAAGGGGTAACCATGGTGCAAAACCAGTGCAAAAAAGAGATACGTAAAATACATTTAAATGGGGCCTATATTGGCAGTAAAGACATGAGTTTTAAAAGAGAAGGAAAAAGTTGGACATCTCGGTCAAGGAAGCCTACAGGTTAACTCAATGGGCACAAAATGTGACCAAGTGGATGTTAACCTTAAGTCCTTCAATTAGGACGTCCGTGCTAGCCATACATGTTGCAGTTCATTTTACATGCAGAACTGTACCTTTAGATCTGAAAACTGCTGCTGGATCTTTGGTCGCTCCATACGGTATTTCTCAATTTCATCCTTCTCGCGTAGCTCCCTGAAAACATAGCATCCTTTTTAAATAGAAGACCCCCTGGAAGAAGGTATGTCAGCATTATGGAAAAAATAGTTTGCAAAGGCAGTTTTTGGTAGAGACATAGGTTTTCCTCCCACCTCCTCTCTTTGCGCCGCTCATCCATCCTTTTGTCCAGTGCGGCATATATTGCATCTGCCTCTTCATCATCTTTCTCGTAGGGCCCACTGGAGAACAGGCTCCCTGCATAACCGTTAAACTACGGGAAACGTAGTAAGGAAGAACAAGTGAACATTGAATAGACAGCCCATTTCCACACTCAGCACAACATCAGATTCATCAACTATACTATAGGGTTACCAACCTCGTCATAGTTGGTGTCGTTCAAATCTTCCTCATCCTCTTCGTTCTTTTTCATCTGGTCCCCAACGGTCCTCTTCCCCGGGGGCGCATGGCGGTCATCTACCGGGTCGTTGGCATCCCGAGCGGGGCCAATATCGGACCGGGTGGTAAATCCAGTAGCACTGAGGGGGATCAAGAGATACAAATCGGTCTATGGGACACTAAAAAGGTCAGCAATCGAGTGACACATAATTGTGTGCTTCTAGATCAACGACTGTAAACAAGAGTTGTTAAACAGCCACGGCTATGTCATTGCATGTGTCACGTTATATGTTAGCATGTGTACGCTTTTATTTACAGCCAGGTAAATTAGTAATATGTATGTACGCTGCACGTTAAAGCGTTACTGCACCGATTCAGCACTAATCACTAACAGGGTTACAAAAGTCACAACAACTTGTAATTAGCTGGTTAGCACGCTAGCTGCATCCAGCATTGCGAGGCAGACGTACCCTCTGCCGAGCCCGGGTACATAGCCCAGCGGGGCAGGCATCCCCAGAAACGGCTTCTTTTTCTTCCCCATGAGCGGCGAGGCGAGGGGGACAGCCGGGGGTGCACCGGCAGCCCCGGCGCCCCCCGCACCGCCCGTTGCCGCTTTGGAAACAACTTTGCTACCCTGTCTCCCTGGACCGCTCGCCATCGTTGCTCAGCCGCCGTCTGAATTCAATTCCGGAAGCACAACAGCCACACTTCCGGTCTTAGAGAAGCGTTCAATGGAGAAGGTAACGGCTGCGGCCTGCGGGAAGGCGGAGTTGGACGTCAAACAACGCCCACATCCGGATTGGAAGGTCCAGCTCCGCCCACAGCCATTACCTTGTGCTTCATTCAGGACGAAACTTGCTGCAAGATATGGATATAGAGTGAATGACTTTTTATCAGTATACTCAATAGAGATGACAGTTCATATACAGTTATATGTACTGATTCTATGGCAGTACTACAAAGTTTTATAACAGATAATTGAATACGTGAATATTTGGTAATAGAGGTAAAGCATCTTCTTTTAAATATTATAAGCCTTGGAATTAGTTATTCAGTTCTGTTGGATTCCAGCCCACTATGGAATCTATGGCAATGAAATTGCTGATAAATTAGCTAAAAAAGCACTGGAATTAGACCAAGCAGATATTCACATTCCATTGGGCAAAAGTGATGCTAAATCATTAATTAAATCAGAGGTTATGTCAAGGTGGCAAGATGAATGGGAGTCAGAGAGCTCAGCCAGATACTACCATAGGAACCAGAGCAGTCTTGGAGGGAGAAGAATCACCTCAAAGGGGCTAAACAGACATGAGGAAGTAGTAATAACAAGGTTGAGATTGGGTCATACTGGACTTAATTCCACTCTACCAATAATAGGTAAAAGTAATGGTGTATGCTCTGAGTGCACTTATTTCAACTGGGGAGAAAAGGTTGAGTACAAATACTTGATATGCTGAGCTACTGTAATTAGCAAATGTTTTTATGCTGTACAATAATATACAAATGATACCTAAAGTACTTGATATTGTAATCTATTCTTGCTACATTCATACATGATGGATGTATGCTGAACCTACTTTGCATCTTCATGACATAAATTGTCGTTTTAAAAAAACATATGGAAAAAAGGTAATCTGAAGGTAAAATTTAAATAATTATTGCAGTGTCCCACCCACAAGTTTGTTATGGTGAACATGTGTTTATACAGGAGTCCAAGGTAAGGTGGTAAAAACAATATGAGATTTTATTCACAAAGGAAAATGATCCAATATATCAACATTACAAAGATACGATTAAAAACAAATGCTTTAATATAAAAGATAAGTAAAAAAAAAAAAAAACATGTAAGGGACATCAAGCAGGACTCATTCACAGTGATCTTCTTTCCATGCCAGTCATTGATGCTTTCATCTTCTGATGATGACGTTGACGTGCGTGACAGTTGTGTTGGGCTGATAACTTTCGTCTGCTTCACCCACAGTGCTAAAGCTTGAATCAAGGGTCCCAGGTGTTTCTGGGCACAATGTCTGTAAAACAAAGAGGTTGTTTTTTTTTATTGTAAAGCTGACCAATTATATAAATATTATTCCTTTAGAATGATTAGTTGAGAGTTAAAAAGTGTTATCTTGTCTAAGTAATATATTGGCAAAATATTTGGTTTAGTAAAGTAAAGTGTAAAGTATTTTTTCGTAATCTTACAGATTGTCCTTGGACAGAGGGAAGGATTTTCACTGGTGTGGATGTCAAAGGGAAAGTGTCAGTCTTCAGCCACAAGGGGGAGCCATGTTAATGCCAACGTTTTTCATGGATGACAGAAGCCGATCGTAGGCCTATACCTTATAATACATAAATTTAATTGTATACTTTGTGAGTTAGTGCCACCGTTTTTCAGCCAGACTATGTTACAGTTTATCAACGTCACATTTGTCTTCACAAATGTCTTCTGTTGATCGCTTACATTTAAATTTCAAATTGGAGAAATTACGTGTGCTTATCCTGCTGTATTGAGCATGTAGATCGTCCACGACGAAACCCACTTGATAAGTCGTTGAAGAAATAATTTTTTCAATAAATATAAATAAAATCAGGCTATATTCTGACATTTCAATCACTGGCAATTCCCCTTTCATAAACTTTGCTTGAAGGGTCAACAGTAGGCCTATTTCTGGACTAACATTGAATGATGATGTTTGAGACCCATTAGGAGATATATGGATCACCCAGCCCAGGAGCATATAGCCTACTGTAGGCCTATATGAAGCACAACGTGCCAATAGCCACAGATTGTAAGATAGGCTATGTGGCTATATAACGTCCATATTCATTTTTTCTAACATGTCTGGGTTCATTTGCTAATGTTATAATTACTATATTTCTAAATATAAATATAAATATGAACTCAGCAAAAATCCCTCTTGTAATCAATCAAGGCCACTGGTCATCGGATAAAATTCTGATTAGGTCCATGTTGTGGTCAAGCCTTTAATCATCATTAAAAATCATTGATAGATCATAAATCATATATTGACAATTCCTATCTGCTGCACTCCCCCTCCGATTTATTTTGCATTAGATGGTCTTCATTATATATCCCTGTGACCCCATATCAATGCCACAAACGATGTGTTTATTCAAACCACATACAAACGCTGAACAGCTGCTCATAGACGCTCTCTCTGTGGAAATAAATTAATTGAGTCTCTGGGAATCTAATATGAATGTTCATGTCAGCATGATTAAGCAAATGCCATGGAGGATGTGTTTACACTCCATTGGAGGAAAATAGATTATTTATATATATTTTTTAAACATAAACACATGCAAATATGAGCACATGCACAGCCATGAGTGTGCACATGCCTATACACAAATAAACACACTCATCAATAGACATTTAGGTGTGCATGCACACACACACACACACACACACACACACACACACACACACACACACACACACACACACACACACACACACACACACACGCACATGCATACACACACGCGCACACACACACACACACACACACACACACACACACACACACACACACACACACACACACACACACACACACACACAAAGTGTATGTGGAGGTGTCTGTGAGACTTGGGGGTCCGAGCAATGCTAACACAAGAGACCTCACTATACCATTCACTTTGATGTCCTGCCTAAACTGAATGTGAATGCCCCTTCAAGTGTTACCAAAAAGGGACTCTGTAATTCAAAATAATTAATACATAACATAACATAACAACATAATTTAAAAAGTATTGATCTCTCGTTTTTATATTGTATCCCCTAAAGCTGTTATTTTTTTTGATGAATTGTATGTAGTAAATTTATTCGTACACTTTTTGAGTTTGAGTATTCATTGTTGAATGCAGTTATTGGAGGTCGCTTTGGATGAAAGAGTCAGCAAAACAAATGTAATGTAAAGAAATGTAACATAAAACTTACCTCATCTAATTGTACACATTCTGCATTTGTAAACAAATGTTTACTGTTATAGGACGGATGCCACTGCTATGTGTTGGCTTTTATTGATTTTTAATGTTTCTATACATGCTTAAAACATCAAATGTTAGGCCTATAGCTGCTTTAAACATAGTAAGACACATAGGAATGTCAAGCATAAGCAAATAAGATTGATAGTGTCATATTTATATGAAACAATTCAAGATATGATTCTTTATCAACATTAGAGGAGGCCATTTGTGTGTCTTAAATGTTAAATACATGAATGTATAATTTATTTATACAAGGAAAAATAAAATTTGTATTTTGGGAAACTAGAATCCTTTACTAGTAGTACATCCTCAATTGTCTCATGTTGAAAATATGTCTGACCAACAGTGCTAGTTCCCCCCTGTTTATGGTTGGCAGAATGTGCTAGCATGCATGCAATATCTTTGATATGTATGGTCATATGTCTTGTTTATCCATGCGTGCCCTTTGCAGCTTCCAGTTGAGGAATGGCTGCTTGCAATCTGTTTATCAGTGAGCTACTTACATGACAAGTAGGATACGTGTTGGTCATATAAATAAATGCAGTGAAAGAAATGGCAGCTGCTCCTCAATACCAATTCGGACGAAGAGGGAATTCAAGAGGAATACATCATGTGTACAGGCAAGGACTGTTGGAGGCAATGTGGACACTGGTCACAAACAGAAGGATTATTGATCTATTGATTTATCAAGCATTTCCTACAGACTTTTATAAGCAGACAAACACAAACATGATCAATCATAATTTATGCTCAAAGCGCTCTGTGGACTTAACCCTCAAAGCTTGTGGTATGTAAACTCAAGTCCTCAAAATAGTAAATATGTCTTTGTTCATGATTGCCTCAATTTACATATTAGGCTAAAACAAACAAAAGCGTCCTTGCAAAAGGACAGCAGCAAATTGCTATTAGTGCCAGCTCGAGTAATTCCATTGTAACAATTGCCCTAAATGGAACTCTATTGATCCATTGCTCTTCGTGTGATAACAAAGATTTGAGCCATGACCACATGGCATGAGTCAAAACAAGGTTCCTTCTAGCAGGTAGGTGTCCCCCCTGTTCCCTTTCTCAGAGTGCAACCTTGAGACTTGTGTAGAGGACAAGCGTGATAGAGAATTACATGCCAGTAGTAAATATTTATTTGGCTGCAGGCCTAAAAAATACTCAAAGCAAGAGTGCCTTGAAGTGGATTTTTCTTTTCTTTTCTCAGAAGGTTTGATGGTAGGGCTGATGAAGGAAATTATTGACTGGCGCTGTTCTTTCTAACCGGTCGGAGCCAGCCTGGCGCTGGGCTGGGCCAGGTTATTTTGAGTGATGGATCTTACTGTGTTCTCCTCCTTGTTCCCAGTGACCCGTTCTCTGTCTGTCGTTCTCTGGAGTACACAAAGAAAGTAAGGTTCAGAGGAAAGCAGAGGACAGCAGATGAGAGCATTTGCCACTTGTGTGTGACACATGTTGGACTAGGCATACAGGGAGAGAAAGACTCACATGTAAAGACAGTGTGAAGGAAAATGGAGAAGAGAGAGAGAGAGCGAGAGAGAGAAAGAGAGAGAGAGAGAGAGAGAGAGAGAGAGAGAGAGAGAGAGAGAGAGAGAAGAAAAAAACAGAAAAGCTTGACCATTACTCGGGGGCTTAAGGCTTTGAACTAACTTGGCTGTTTTAGAATTAAGGATCATCCCTGGTGGAAAGACACAAGCGATTGGAAATCTCTTAACCCTGTTTAAGGGAGCAAAGCCCTAGCCTGCCTCTGAAGCTTCCTCTGCACCCACGCTGTGTCTGCATATAACCTTCTCCTAACCTTCAATCTCTTGAAGGTTAGGATCTCTCTGCCAGACGATCTCTCTGCCAGACGTCTGCCAGGTAGTCTGCCAGACGTCAAAAGTTCTTAGTCAGTCAAAGGAATATTTTATTGTAAAAAGATATCAGATATTGAGGATAATGTGTTAAGCTGATGAGATGAGGGTATTGTGGGGATTTATAGAAAACAGCTGACTTCATTGTGGGTTACATAGTACGATGTCAAAAGAGGCATAGAGCACAAACCTATTAGCGGAGTGCTAAAATATGCACTGTTTACACACACAGGAATATATACTCACAGATAACAGGCACATATGTTCAGCAGAGAAATGTTTAGCAGAGAAAGGCTTGAAGAAAGACTTTCATTCTAGCACAGAAGGAAACAGACACATGGGAGAGTGCAAGCAAGATGGGTAGATATTGGAAAAGAGGGAGAGAGAAAGAGAGAGGGAGAGAGAGAGGGAGAGAGGGAGAGAGAGAGTGAGATAGCGAGAGCATGTGCAAGTGTGGATGTGCACATGTGTCTCTTGTGTTAGGAGGAAGGCTCTGTTTCAGAAGCTGCCTGCTATAAGAGTTGAGGTCAAGCTGTCAAGCGACGCTATGTGAGAGGAATAAGAATCCCCTTTGTCACCCTGCATCCCTACTGTAACATGTTCCATCACACACGCACACACACACACACACACACACACAGACATAAACACACACATGCACACAAACACATCCGCGCACACACATATGCTGATATGCATACATCTGAACATGCACACATTTGACTCAAAAGGGTAAGGCCCCTGGACGGGCATATTGAAATAGATTCTGTCCTCTTTGCTCCTCATTCCCTTCAAAAATAGGCGGTGAACGGGTTTCAGAGGACATTTGTTTCCTATTATGCATGTGTGCAGAATGAATAAATCCCTCTCCTCCCGTCTCTGATTAATATTACAGCTCAACATACAGCCGGTGGAGTGAATTCTGAAATACATTAGACTCATTTCCTCTAGTTACGGACCGTCTTTCCTACCCCAGATCAGAGGCAAGAGTCCAAGTGCCAAACACGCTCTCATGGGCTCTTGAGCGGCTGTTGTGGGGCGGAAAATAAAGACCCTTCCTTTGGTCTCTTGGCCTTTTCCCATCTGGTCCTCACCATTTAAACGGCACCCATTTGGTTGGTTCACTCGTTCCCAAACTGTTCATTATGTGAAACGGCCATTGAGTCGGACACCAGAGTTGGCAGGGCTGAGGATGGTCCTAGCGTCAATAGGCCCTCTATGGAACCTCTGAGGAGAAGGCTCTCTCTGTGTCCTCAGCCCTGCGCTGGTGGGTCCTCCTCTTCTGTCTCTCTCTGTCTACATCACCCTCTCTTTTCCATGTATTTTCTCTTACTTTCAGTTCCTTTATCGCTTTTCTATTCGATTTTTGAGATTAATGCACAAGAACCAAACAAGGAAAGGTGTATGATTATTGTGACAGTGTTGATCAATATGCCGTAGAATTTAAGGTGATCAAACAAATCCTTCTGTATATTGTTGTGTTATTGAACTCAGGTCCAGCAGTCCTACTTTGTCATAGCAGTACGTCGGCAGGGGGAGATGGCTGGTTTCCTGTATTGTAACAGAGATATTCCGCCGAAGAGAAACTCATTCACACCAATGAATGAATCTTTCAGAAGGGGATAGTTCTAATGACAAGTCTACAGTGCACTGTGTTAGTTTGGAGTCTTTACAGACACTTCTTATCCCAGATCCCCGACTCCAGCAACATGATTGGTCAAAACAAATATGGATAAAAATGCAAGTCAAACACCCTGTTCACTCAGATTTGGGCTTGTCTGCCATCAGACTTTAGATATTAATCTGAAGTCTGATTTGAGAGACTATTGTGTTAAGGATGTTACATTGAGATGTGATGATCTGTTCCAAAAGATAAGACGACAACGGCTACACCCTTCACATATTCTCCACCAAATCCTCGCATTTGTGTGATAATGTACTTACACATGTGCTACAACAGCAAAGGACAAGTTTTAGCGTCAGGCTTTTGCCTTTCTGACATCCCATGTACTCAGCTTCAGCCAATCATATCCCTTGTTCAAGCAATTCCCACTGTATTCATTATTCACTGCCTAGCCTTCTCCCACATTAAAGATACAAACTGTTACTGCTTGAGATATTACAGGACAAAATGTTCCCACAAGAACACGCTAAAACCCTAAATTAAGATTTGTCTCAACAATGCTTTCCGGCAATATAATGTTTCATATTATCGTTTGTTTGTGTGTTTCTGGATGATTTTAGTACCTTTCCAAGTTTCCCAGCTGATTTGAGTGAAAAAGAAATAGAGGGGGGTATATTGATTGTATGATTGTTAAGAGTTGTTTTTTTTTTTTACTGAATTTGAGTGTGTGTGTGTGTGTGTGTGTGTGTGTGTGTGTGTGTGTGTGTGTGTGTGTGTGTGTGTGTGTGTGTGTGTGTGTGTGTGTGTGTGTGTGTGCGATACTGTCAGCTGCTGGCTCTTTGTTCCATGTTGTTTGCTTTGTGATGAACCAGTGCTTTGGCTCGTGGGAGTATACGTTGTCTTCCAACACACTCCTTACGTCCTGCTTCTTCATGTTTCAGCTCCATAACTTTAAGCTGTACCACAAAAGGAACTGTCACACAGAAGTCTGCACACATCTTGAAAGCAATTATGCAAGTTATGTGGGCGGCTTTGCGCTGATGAAGTCGCGTCCACCATTTGTTCCGAAAAAAAAAACCTTTGAATTTCAGCATAACTTTTGAATGAACAAATATCTCCTCGTAACCGGCGTTAGCAGGTTGGAGTTTGCATTGAAGGAAAATACCTTATTTGGTTAAGTAATAAATAAGTAATTGAGTCATTATTTGCGTGGAAGCTAATTAATGCACATTAGTTCCAGACTATTTAATTCGAATGAAGAACAACCGTCGATAGGTTTCTTTTTATATATGAAGACGGCAGTGGAATATATCAATGGCAAAGCAGGAGGAGAAGCGCACGTTTGCGCTGCTAACAGCTGTCTGCGCTGGAATAACATGTAACGCGCGTGCGTAGCTGACCTTTTGTCTCGCGGCGGTCAGGTAGGAAAGGGGGCGGAGACTAAAAGGAAGGAGGCGTCATCTTGATAGCAGGCGGACACACGGGCGTCCCGGACACAACAAATGGTTGGGAGTAGCGCGGTTGCTTTCATATGGTGCTGGTAGACGAGCGCCGAGTCTTTAGGTGTGATTTTTTAGCACTCCAAAAGGCACATTTCCCCCCATTGACAAGAAGCATGGGAGACTCCTGCTGACACAACGGAGAGATACACTCTGAGACCCACTATGGCTGTGGACGGTAAGTGCGCGTTTTTAACCTTTTAAAACAACTCATATTAGGCGGGCAGGGACGGGAATGTATTTGAATAGGCTGACGAATAAAATAATAACATAGGCGAAACAATGTTTTTCCATTTCATTCCCCTTTTCCTACGTTATCTGGAACATAATAATGCTGATTGTTTTCCCTACAGAACCACAATTGATCTTTTACAAAGTGATGCTGTTTATGTCTACATTTATCAATACACGTAAATCACCTTTGTCTAGCTGTGTCAAGTTCGAAAACATGAAGCCTGAAGTGAAAACGTTACATGCGACTTGTAACTTGGTCTTTCCTACAATAAATGTTGACCCATTCTAGGTCCTATCATAATAATTGCACAAAATGCTTGTGGGACAGCTGTATGTGTGTGTTATCGCATGCAACAACAGTTAGCTCTTTTTCGGAAGCTGAAACAGAAGATGACATATCCAATTAAGTTGGACATGTTTTTTTCTTGCTGGGTAGGCAATTAGGATACCTGGCTGATTTGATTGGAATAGCCTCCATGTGAGAAACCTCATTGAAAACCAAACAGAAGAAAATTAAACTGTGACGTTCGGAAATCGTGTGTCCAAAAACAACGTCCATTTTCCAAAGGAGATCCCACACATTGTTGTGTTTCATCTTCCACCCATGCTTCTATGTCTGATCTGCTGGCTGTTGCTGTGACAGGGTTGTGTTGAGCGAGGAGAGGACCAATCAGTGTCGCTGTAGCGTCACTGACATTATTCTGCTCGAGTAGTTTGTGATCACCCTCTCCTCAAAGCAGGTGTGCTGTTCTTCAGTATGGTCGGAGGCAGGTAGACCTAGTAGGCCTTCTTTGGGCACTGGTTCCGTCCGCTGCATTCCAAGTGGCAAACACCGTGCTACCTTCCATGCATTCACAGTTTACTGAAGGATAACTCAAGCATTAGTTGAATCACTGCCGAGGGGTGAGGACGCCTCATTGACATTACCTTTAATGAGCGTCGGTTTAGAAAAGGCAGTGGAGGCAGCAGCAGGCAGTTTTGAAAGGACAAAGACACGCACGCTCAAGCGCAAACACAAACACAGGCGAACAGGCGAACAATTTGATTTCGTTGATCTCATTACAATATATATACATTTTTTGCAGACTTTGAATTTAAAATGCTTTCAGGAATATTTCCACAAAGGCACACGGACTATATTTAGGTGATAGGGATGCGTTCTGTGATCTCCTCGCCTCAAGGGGCCCCCGGCTCCAAGACGGCAATCTACTTATGAACCCGCTAGCGTTTCGAAGTACTTTCAGTTTGATGTTGTTTTTTCTCTGACGGTAGCGTGTTTATAGTATTGATACGGGTTCTGCTGAGTCAGAACCCTGTGTAGCACCTGGAGCTGATTTATGAGGATGCTGCCCATCTTCATTATTTTCAATTCAACAAACAGAAGTAGAGTAAAAAACGTCTCTTATGACATGATGTTCCTCCAGTCATAATAATATTACAATTATATAGGCACTTATATAGGCACTGCGCACTAAATTTTACCCATATTCCACAACTATCATTTAGGCAAGAGTGGTTGAGATTCACCCGACGCATCATCTGGTGTCACCCAGAACATCTGGCTGCATTGTCACATCATAGATAAGCAGCAGATTAACAAATGATGCTGCTGGACCGATGTGCTGTCCACTGAAATAATGGGTGAGAGAGAGAGACAAACAGATACAGAGAGAGAGAGACAGAGACAGAAAGGCAGGCATTCTGTATTCGTCGTGTGTGTGTGTGTGTGTGTGTGTGTGTGTGTGTGTGTGTGTGTGTGTGTGTGTGTGTGTGTGTGTGTGTGTGTGTGTGTGTGTGTGTGTGTGTGTGTGTGTGTGTGTGTGTGTGTGGGGCCACCTCAATACTCTGGCCTGGACTTGCGGGGATCTGATGAAATGAATGAATGTGATGCTTCTGAGAAAACATGCACACACACACACACACACACACACACACACACACACACACACACACACACACACACACATGCGCACCCACATGCACAAAGAAAGCACCAGGACATATTTATACCCAAACTGACAGGGCCGTCACTATAGTGAAAGTCATTTCTCAGCTGACTCTGAAATAATAAAAACAACCCCTAGTTCCGTCTACAGAGAGCACCTCTCCCAGCCCACCCCTTTGTGTCTGCGGGTTGACACACAATTAATTTTCCCCGTATGAGGAGGAATATATTGATGCCCTCAACAGCTCAATTAAACAAAGTGGCCAGTCGGATATCCACGATTGGAAGAACTGAGAATGAGTGTGTGAAAGTGAGGTCAAACTCTGTATTTTTTTTGTATTGTATTACTCATTTGTTATTTAAAGACCCCCTGCACTCAACAAGGTTTTTTTTAATCATTAACTCACAATCACTTTGGCTATTGAGACGTGCGTATGTTGCAAAAAATATAAAACCCGTCAATGTGGAATTACAGGAAAATCGATATAGAAATGTCAGCTCTCATACTCGGGTCATTGTGGAGTTACGGGCCTTTCGGCTGTTGATTTATTGACAGCTCATAAAACATAGCTCACCGAACACAAACTGTCACAGTTCTAGGTACAATGTTGTTATAAATGTACTTCTTATTGGGTGGTGGCAAACAGAATCAACTATTCAATAATTTCCCTCCTGGTTACAGTCATGGTTACAATCATTTCTAGTGTGAATATTGGTTGTTCTGCGTTTTTGGGATCAGAATCATCTGTTTGTTTGCTTTGAATTGACTGAGGTGAAACAGTTTCCAACAAATACTTTCAACAGGAGAGGAGGAAACTGTGAAGTGTTAACTCTCCAGACCGTGGCTAAAAGCCCAACTCCTTTCAATGTACGCCAAACCCTTACAACTACAGGGCTAATCAAATCCCACCGTGGTGGGCTCATTCAGCTATGAAGTAATGCCCCCTCTGTGTGTATGTGTGTGGGTGCGTGGGTGTGTGTGTGTGTGTGTGTGTGTGTTTGTGTGTGTGTGTTTGTTTGTGTGTGTGTGTGTATACGTGGGAATGTTGACTGTTTACACAGACAAACGCATTGTTGTTTTCACAGCTTTAGCCCACAAAACAACCCGTCCTTTTGGCATTCGGATTTGCCATTTGCTCTTGGAAACGCAACATGTAGGACTCTCTACGTCAATGTTTTCCTCTTTTCAAAGCACACAGTGATCGGTGGCCAAGCTAGACTCACTTCTAGAATGGCATCATACAGCACACACTCGGGCTTATATGTGTGTCTCAGAAAGTAGGGGGCGAGACGGACAGATGCAGAGACAGACGGCGGGTCCCCATGACTATGATGTAATGGCTGGTCCATTGGCAGCTGAGCTACTGTGAAAGTGGCGTATAACCCTAATGGATGGTTGCTGTTAGAGCTCTCCTTTTGATGGACTCCCACCGACACCTCACCTGCGGAGAGGGAGGGTCGGAGGGAGAGACAGGGAGAGCGACGGAGAGATAGAGCTAGAGAGGGAGAGAGAGCGAGGGAGAGAGAAATGGAGCGCGAGGGAGGTAGAGAGGGAAAGAGTTGAATAGTCAAAGAGGGAGGGAGAAACACTCACACAATGATCTGTTAGTGACATTGATCGGGTGATAAACAGGAGGGTTCACTTTCACATAAATCAACACTATTAACATGTGCGTTTTGTGTGAGTGTGTGTGTGTCTAAGAGTGAAAGAGTCTGAGAGAGCAGTAGAGTGTGTGTGTGTGTGTGTATCTGCAGGTTTGTGTGTGTATGCGGGTTTGTGTGTGTGTGTAATAGACTAAGGGATTTTGTGTCTACTAATTTAACGTTAAATGAATTGTCATTACATTTGACGTCACACTAGTACAATTCTCTTGAGTCCTCTCAATATGGCGGTGTATTGCCAACAAAAGTTCCCATGATGCATTCTGATGTAGGAGCCCTTTTGGAGCTGGCTTTTCTGTGTCGGGAGTGGCGGCTGTCTGCAGTGCTTCAGGCGGTCGGGCTCGGCCATTGTCTGTGCGTGGGGATAATTGCTCAGGATGACCTATCTGTCCCGGCCCCTAACTTTATTTCTACGTCCCATCTCTGTTCATTTCATTTTCAAAGTGATGATGCCCCTGCTGCGCTCCGGTTCACTGCTCCGGCCCCCACCGCCACTTCCATAGACACACATGCACACACGCACACGCGCGTGCGCACGTGCGCACGCACGCACGTACGCACACACGCATGCACGCACGCACGCACGCACACACACACACACACACACACACACACACACAGGCACGCACACATCATACCCTACATCCGAGGCCACCCCTCCCCCTTTCATCTTACTCTGAATTAGAGTGTGCACAGAGCTGTATCCAATATCTCTACTTTAATTAGCCTTTTTGCAAGGGGGAGTGGTAACCAAGGCAGAACTGTGTATGTGTGAGTGCTGTGGGTGTTTAAAGGAGATTTAATTTGCTCAAAGGTGTATTTTGATTTGGGTATACTTTCATACAGTGGTTGTATCAAACACGTACACGCACAGTTTATTACCTGCAGACTTAATGTCATACTAAATCAATTTGCGTGTTTGTATTTCTCTCTGTCCCTCTCTCACCACCTTTTTCTTGCAATGCTGCCGCCTCGAACACAAGCAGGGATTCTAATAGACCAAAGCAGGCTCATAGGCTGATAGGACATTTGTG
>NC_140285.1:10723242-10733242 GCF_964030765.1 Micromesistius poutassou
TACTTTTAATTATCTTGCCTCTCTTATCCTGACCTGTTCTCTTCAGATGCCCGCAGTGGTTCTTGACTCCCAGGAGGGAATAGCACAGCCCATCCCTCAATCAAACAGTGTGTATGTGTGTATGTGTATGTGTGTGTGTGTGTGTGTGTGTGTGTGTGTGTGTGTGTGTGTGTGTGTCTGCTTAAGTGTGCATGTGTGCAAAACGTAATTAGTGTGTCTATCTCTTTGTCTGACACAAAAAGAAGACAACCCCCCTTCCCAAAACAGGCAAAATTGAAGTGCATGATGACTTATGTCGTACATTCATCCCTGTTCGGATCACCTGCAGGTGTGAGGCTAATTTGCCTTCGCTGCCAGGCTGAAAAGAAGCGATTCTCTCGCTATTTTTGGGTTGGTAGCGGAGCAGCGTGTCGCTAGGGTAAAAAGCGTTCACACGTTGGCTAAGGAGACCAGCTGCTGCCCCTGCTGCAGTGGACAACCGGCCTGCTGGGTGTTTGAGGCCAGTTTAAAAAAGAGCACTTTGAAAGAAGATTGGTACTCTTTTTCTAGCTGACGGCTAATGTGAGTCTCGTCTCAGAGATGAACTGGCGATACTTTGCTCTAGTGATTCTAGTGTTCAGTCACCCTCAGTTGACTGGTGTGACTCTCTCCTTGTGTACATTGGAACCGAGACAATGACATGGAAACGGCTTTCAAAAGGTATCTTTATTTCCTAATATTACCTGATCTAAGTCAAACACGAGTGTGAGCAAGAAATTCAAGGCAGGTGTTATTTTATCCTTCAATATATGATATATATGATGTCGGTGTACAACAACACCTCCGTACCATCACTAGCCAGCACATATTCAGTGTTAGCGTTTGTTTCAAAGTTGGCCATCGCTGCATGAAGATTTGGGAATCATGTCACAATATAATTGGCTGAGCTGATTCAATGGTGACTTTGAAGGACAAAAATATCCTATTTCCAACGCTTGTACACAGGCTAAACTCCACGTTTGCTTTCTGGTGTCCACCCTTTCTCCTCCTTTTTTTCTGTTTTCTGTGTCTCTCTTCCCACTGCATTGCTGTGCTCTGTGTGTGTGCTCTCAGAGCAGCACGGCTGACACACAGCCTCACAGCCTCACAGCAGAGCAAAACCCGGTGAAACCTCCTCGCTGGGCTGACAGATATACTGGGTCAGATGCGCTGGGTTTGTCGACGTGTCGAATCATTAATGTTGTTTATGAATCCGCAAAGTATCTCCCTTTGTGTCCCTCTCATTCCTCCAGCTACCTCGTGCTGGTACTTTGAATTTATTGGCACGTTGGTGTATCCTCTCTCTCTCTCTCTCTCTCTCTCTCTCTCTCTCTCTCTCTCTCTCTCTCTCTCCATTTCTCTCTGTACTGCTACAGAACCTGAATTATATTTACCAGTTCCATTTTCCCTTCTCCCCCCCGCTCTCTCTCTCTCTCTCTCTCTCTCTCTCTCTCTCTCTCTCTCTCTCTCTCTCTCTCTCTCTCTCTCTCTCTCTCTCTCTCTCTTCTCTCTCTCTCTCTCTCTCTCTCTCGCTCTCTCTCTACTGCTTTCTCTACCTATCCCATCCCTTAAGCCTATTTACTATTTATTTTCATTCTCCTTTGTCTTCTCTTATCCCTTCATCCTGATCTCTTTGTATGTATCCAAGGAGTAACATAGATTACCCCTATCTCCCATGTGGTCATCTATTCTCCACGTCGTCTGAAAAGCGCTGCCATATAAAATAGCCACCTGGCTCTGTGTGTGTGTGTGTGTGTGTGTGTGTGTGTGTGTGTGTGTGTGTGTGTGTGTGTGTGTGTGGTGTACGTGTGTGTGTGCATGTGCAAGTAAATCTCTGTATATCTGTGTGTATGTATAAGGTGATGTGTGTGTGTGTGTACGTGTGTGTACGTGTGTGTACGTGTGTGTGCGTGTGTGTGCGTGTGTGTGCGTGTGCAAGAACATCTCTGTATATCTGTGTGTATGTGTTAGGTGATGTGTGTGTGTGTGTGTGTGTGTCTTTTCAGTGAATAGCATGTGCCGGTGTATCATTTTTTGTGATTGCAATAACTATGCGTTGCAATAACTATGTTAATTATACACCATCTGTTAGTTCTTGGTATTCTATGTTGTTTAAACATTTCCACTAAAGTGAGACGATATTTCACACAGCCCGCACTGTGCGAGTGTGTGCTTCTTCTTGTGCATTGTACATGAGCGGGAAGGTACACACATAAACACACACACACACACACGCACACACATGCACACAAACACACACACGTACATGCACACACTCACACATGCATGCAAACACAGTATGTTCCGGACACTCAATCAAATATCGGGTGTTGAAACTCTCTCCATCCCATTCGGTTAACATGGGCACAGTAGGGGAGCTCTATATTGACCCAGAGAACCAATGAAGTAATATCAGGGAACTGCGGTCCACTCTCATCCCAACAGCAGGCCAATGTTGATCTGTGTGGGTGTGTGTCATACATGGCTGCCACTGAAATCCAATATCGGGTGTGAAGGTGTGTGTGTGTAGTTGCATGCCCGTGTGACATAGATGTGTGCAACAGACATACCATATTTTGTGTGTGGCTGTGTTTGTGTTTCTTTCTGTATGTGCGCATTCCCAGGGCTGGTTCATTATATACAACATGTCTCTGAGTGACTCGCTCCCTCTCTGTCTTTCTGTCCGCTGTGGAAACCTGTTACCTGTAACCTGCACAGGGTTGTCTCCTGTAACCTGTTAACCAACAAGTTCACCCGCGGACCGGGACCTAGCACAGTGCAGGGTTGTCTCCTGTAACCTGTTAACCAACGAGTTCACCCGCGGACCGGGACCTAGCACAGAGCAGGGTTGTCTCCTGTAACCTGTTAACCAACGAGTTCACCCGCGGACCGGGACCTAGTACAGTGCAGGGTTGTCTCGTCCGCCGTGGTCTCCCCAGAGCCTCCATGCTCAGCAGGGAGTGGGGGAGAGGGCCCCTCCACTCCACCCTCCAGGCCATCACTGAAGGTATATGTTGTGTAGGGGTGTAACGATACGCGTATTCGAAAATAAATTTTGCGTATTCGAAACCGAAATAAAACGTGCATCGAACCGTTAATGGTTCGATAACCGTTAGACCGTGAACCGGTCTAACGGTTCGTTTCATTTCGGAACGTACCGGAAAAAAATACGTTTTTACACACTCTGTGACTGTCTTGTCTTGTCCTGATGTTTTGTGTTGAGGACCACAATAGAAATAAGACTTTATTGTGTTTTTATCCTAAATTGTATTTGATGTCTTATCATTTGTGTAGGGCATTTGTTTGATACAATTTCATAAATCAAATCAAAAAAAAAAAGTTTGATAAAAAAAAAAACTGCTGTACTTAAAAACATACTGAACTGTGACTTAAAAACCGAGGTACGTACCGAATCATGACTTTTGTGTATCGTTACACCCCTAATGTTGTGTGTGGACCATAGAACAGGGCTGCTTTATGGATGAGTGTACCATGGGGATGTTTGGCTCGGAGTCCGGGTTGCTTTTCATGATTATTTCATAACGCCATGATGAGGTGTGGATTAACTCAGTAAATGTTGGGTAGGCGTTCCGTAAAGATATTCTTGTCGTATTTATATTTGATTGTGCGGAAAGTGAATACGCTTTTTTATGGGGGGTAAACTTATTTTTAATGTGGACTTGGTACTGAACAGTTGTCATCCTGTTCTGAGAGGTGGCGATGTGTTGCACGGGGTTATGAAGTATGGATTTAATTATGGCATTTTAGTGCTGTGCTCTGGCAAGCCGCACTCTCCAACACATTCTCGCACAAAACAATTATGCACTCAGGGAAAAAAATAAACATGGATTGAAAAAATTACGAAGGCAATCTTGTCTGAAACAAGAAGTGATGGGCCTCTCTTCATTAATTCTCCCACCTCTCCATGATTGCTTCCCCATAGAATATACTGGATAGACTTTTAAGAGCCTGTGAATTCTCCAGATAGATAGATCATTCACAATTTGGTGCAATGGAGGCTGTGCCCGGCATGCAGTGTAGAAGTGTGTAAAAAATATGTTCATCTTATTCATCTCATTTGTACATCTATTTTCAGCGAATATTTTCTGTGTTTTTAATGTTGGTTTAAAAGAGTTTGTGTCAATGATTAAATGATTGTGCCCCTATGACAGGATCTAATTTTCTTTAACCTTCTTAAACTCTGCATGTGCACGCCATCACGTTGTAAATGAAAATTGTGTAAATGATCTGTGATGTCATTCTCTTGTGGTCTGTTGACCTTTTAATTCAATTTGCTAGCGTCGTGCCCCGTATGATCTGATGCTGTGATGCATTACCAGATCCCATCGTGACTCCTCTTCTCTCAGCGGATCGTGTTTCATACAATATGAACGCTATCACTCTAGCAGATGACGTGTGGACGGGGACTCAGTCAGGACCGTGGCATTTGGACAGACACACACACACACACACACACACACACACACACACACACACACACACAAACAAGTGGCCAAAGTGAACTCTGCAGCTTCCTGCCTCATTAAATATAGTATCGTGGCTCCTCTTCCAATGCGATTCTATCATTGCCATTATGCAACCGCCCCATTATGCAAGTCCGACTAATTTAGACACAGGCTGGCCATCCATGGGTCCATAATGGGTGCCGACTTGTTCTGGACGATAAGAGGCCCGTGTCCCTAATCTCCCCGTCAAGAACCCAACAGATCATTGTGTTTTGGAAAACGGATATTAGGAAATTCAGATAGCGATCAAATTGTATGTCTGACTTCTAACACAAAGAGCAAAGTTTGAAGTTCATCCCATTCCCTGCGTGTTCTTGTCACCTAAAAGATAGATGTTTCTTCAACCAGGGGGGATGAATCCCCTTAGAGGGGGAGGACAATTAGCCCCAAAAACACCTTCTAATTGAGTTGTCACTCTGAGTAAATTGTTAGTTGGTCTTTAACCTGCTAAACGAAAGACTATTTCCGGAACAATCTCAGTGGTTGTTTGTTCCCTTCGTTGCGTCTCTGAGATACACCCAGTCCTTCCCACCCCTCCTCACCCTCCTCACCCTCTGTCTCCTCCCATGTCCTTCACCAACCCCCCCCCCCCCCCCCCTCACTCTACCCTCATCTTCTCTGACATTTGTTCTGGGCGTCTCTGAGTTATCTGCTCTCAGCCAGATCAGATCAGCAGTATCTTCACACTCACCTCTCATGGCACTTTGCTCCCCTTGTCTTTTACTTTTCAGTTCCTGTTTCTCAGACACTTCGGTGTTCACGTCAGTCTTATTCTCTGATGTGTTTTCGGCGATGGAGGTTTCCCTGCCGATCGTGTCTTTGCCATCAGCCGACCCCAGCGGACCCTTGTCCTTCACAGAGATAGACACCCCTCCCTTTTTATCGTCCTAGGTCCAACGGGGGGGGGGGGGCGGGCTCCGTTGAGCCGGCGTAGACCTTCCTCTCAGTGTGTGCATGTGCTGCTGTCTAAAGGGACCTGCAGGTGTACAGCCCTCCACCCTCGACACAGTGTGGGATAATCAATAGTTCTGTCAGACTTTGCGTGACGTGTCGCGTCTGCACCAGGGCGCTGTAGTGTAAAGTCAACTTTGACTTACTTGACCCCTGATCTTCCAGTCCACCTGCCAACCATGTGTGGAAGGTAAGATGAACGTGGCTGGCCAGGCTCTGTGGACCATAGCCGGTCTTAAGATGAAGGTGATTCCATACCCAAGCTATTGAAATGGAACTGCACATCGTAAGCCCTGGTTATAATGGACACATTTCTGTGGCAGTTTCTGTGTGCTATAATGTGTGAACATGCACACCCCCTGCTGTGTTATTCCGATGCTTAGGCCATATATCCGTATAGCAGATTATAAGGATAAGAGGATATGAAAGCCATTAAGATTGTATTTTTGGCTTTTAGCCATCATATGGAAGATCAGGATACCTACATAAATACACACACACACACACACACACACACACACACACACACACACACACACACACACACACACACACACATACACACATACACACACACACTCTTAGGGCGCACTCACACTAGCCCATCTGTACCGTGCCCGAGTACGTTTGCCCCCTAAAGTCTAGATCGTTTGGCTAGTGTGAGCACGGCATCCGTACTCAAGTACAGTTCAATTCCGTGGCCTCAGTACACTTCGGAGAGGTGTGCTCAAGCCACGGTACAGATGCTAATGAGCCGACACGCGCACACGCACGGATACGCAACCTATATGGACAAGAGGCCACCGTACTCAGGCCCAGTTGAGATTGCCTAGTGTGAGCACCGGCCAGCGGCACAGTGGGGGAAAGGCAATCGCACTTGAGTACGGTACTGGGCAACTTTGCCTAGTGTGAGTGCGCCCTTACACACATGCCCACATGCAAGTACACACTCACAAACACAGACAAGAGCCCACACGCATTAGTTGCGTTTCCCAAGAGTTTCTTTGTGTTATCTACTGGTTATAACCGCCGGGCACCTTTGTTGTGTTTCTGCTGGCACGTTTGTTGCTCCAACAACACGGGTGTACTATGAACACTACCACATGGTCGCACCAGTGCAACAGTCTCATGTCAGAGTGGATAATGGAGTGCTATGCATCATGGGAAAAAAAAAACCCACAAAGCCCTGGGGTATGAGGAAAAAAAAAAAAAATCCTATCTGATTGTATTTTTTTCTATCTTTAGTTATTATGTGATGCCTCTCTTTAGGCCCCTGCTCTTTCAGAATGGGGGTTATTTCATGGCTCCTCCTGCGATGGCGGGAGCAGAGAGCAGGTGCGGTGGGGGTGGGGGTTGGTTGGGCAGGCCCAGTAGAGTAGGGCACGGCCAGATTGCCTCAAACGGCCAGATATAGCAACACTTCTGGACCAATGGGGGACGCATTAGGAGACGTAGTGGATGTCAACAGCGCATGCTGCTACGGGCGGCTAGATGCTATGTTTAGGCGGCAGGTTGAATGAGGAATGCAGCCGTGAAATGGCTGAGCGATGAAGCTTGGGCCACTGGCAGATCACAACCTAGCGTGAAAGAGGCTGTGATTTGCTTTATTCCCCCCGCCGTGTATAACTTGGCCTGCAAATAGAATTTTTATCTTTCGCTGTTGAATAAGAGGAAATCTCAGGGATGCGTGTGCGCATGTGTGTGTGTGTGTGCACGTGTGTGTGTGCGTGTGTGAATATTTGCTTGTGTTTTTGTGGAGGTGGGGGTGAAGTGCACTGTGGTGGCTTCTCTGTAGCGCCTGGAGGATTATCCAGGCCTGCAAAGACTTCTATAAGAAAGTAGAACACACGCACACACACATGCATAAAGGCACACACACAGAGACACTCATGAACACACACACACACACACACACACACACACACACACACACACACACACACACACACACACACACACACACACACTTCCTCACTCATGCCTCAAGGTTACAAAGGTAATGTCAAACTTTTAGCAAAGCCCGCGCGCAGCAGAATCGTCCTCATGGATTCATTTTAAAACATAATTCTTCCTCGGGAGTCAATGAATAATGTCCGGTGATGCCATGCTAATCTATCGGTGGGATTTGGCTCGGAACGCCCTCCCAGGCTCCAGCACCTCGTAGCTAATTACATTCTGGAGCCCAGGACCAGGGTCCCGTTTCTGCTGGGTGACAGGGGGGGGCTCGGGGGAGCTGAGTGGCGGGCTGGAACAGTGTTACACTGACCCAGCCACCTTCCACACACACTATCAATTCACACTGACACACATTGGTCCAGGGAGTCTAGCGCTAAGGGCGCTCGTGTCTCGCGGTCGAAGGGTTGTTGTTTAAAAGACGAAGGTCTGCGGCAAGAGAGGGGCAGTGAGGTGAGCGGTCTGATGTGAGCGAGGAAGAATTTATTTTTCCAGTGGCCTTAGATCGCTGTTTATAGATTTTTATTAGATCTAATATCTATCATGTTCTTTATATCAACGACAGCATCTGTCACAGTAAAAACTTCAACAGTAAAACTATTATTAGAGGGAAGGCCAGAGGGGCACTTTAGTCAATGAGGGCCAATGCTGCGGTCTGCGGTCTGGGCCACAGCGGCCCCCCACAGGGACTCGGGCACGGGCCTGGTCTGCAGTCCCTACTGGTCCTGCAGCAAGCCAGGGGAACCTGCTCCTTAATGAACTGTGTCTCAAAGCCATTGCAAGTGACTTTGGATACAAGCGCCTGCTGAAATGGATGGATGCTAAAACCAAACTAAGTAGTCATTTTCTCACATTACACTCCTTGAAGGTTTTTTTTAAAGGCGCTAAGACCCATTAAAAGTTACCAATACAAACTTTGTAAGAGACAACGACCATGGACTATTACAGCCTCACTTTCCACCTCACCTGTCTTTTATTCTTCCGTTCTCCTGGGCCGGACCCCATAACCGCGGCGCTGCGGCCCATTGTGTTTGAACTCCTTCCCGCCCTACCGTGTCTTGTTTTGCCGACTCATCTGTCCGTCCTCGTGTGCTCCTCGACTTTGTTTGGGTGTCGGCGGGGGGAGTGCGTCTGTCCTGAGTTACAGCTAGGCTACGTCTGTTAAGTGCAGCGCATCACAGGGCCATTAGACCCTGTGGCTCGGCCCCGCTGCGTCCTCCTCCCTCCGTCTACGTCAGAGTCAGCTCATGTTCCCTTTCGTCCACAGCATCAATACAACATGAGACAACAACACGACCGGAAGGGCTGGTACTTGTGCTTGTTTGTTGTTAAGGGGGGTAAACAGGGGGCAAACAGGGGGATACCTCAGGTGAAACGAAGAAGAAGAAGAAGAAGTTTCTAAGTTTCCTAAAACAAAGGATTTTTCATCACAAATGTGTACACTCATCAGCCCCTGTAAAATCCAAATCCATAGTGCTAACAAAAGGCTTGCACATTGATCTGCCATTCGGGAGGTTGATATCGTACCCTAGTAACAATGAAAGCATTGCTTATAATTCTTCAGAACTCCTCAACCGGGCTTTAACGATGCCTCAGAGGTCTGTGCTTTAGTATCACAGCTGCTTCTCTTTTGTGAATGTGCCAGGTGGATGGTGGAGGGATGGATTTTTAAGTATGGAACCATAAAGGGATGATGTCAAATTGTCATCTTTATAGCACTATTTCAAATTGAAATACACCCCTATTTCAAATAGAGCTTTTTAACTTGATTAACTACGGCCCCCCCGCCCCCCGTTGTCTCTATCTGCCATAGTCCCGACCTCCCGCGAGGTGAGTCATTTCACCTCAAGTGTGCGCGGGTGGCTCTACTTTTAATTGATTGTCAATACATCCTCTGTTTGCATCCTCCATCTTCCCCTCCATTGTCTCCCTTCACTCTGTCTCTCCTCTCTCTCTCGTCACTTTATCTTATCCCGCCCTCCCTTCACTCTGTCTCTCCTCTCTCTCTATTCACTTTCTCTTATCCCTCCCTCCCATCACTCTCTCTTCAACGCGCTCTCTCTTCTTTCTCTTTCTTCACTATCTCCCTACCATCACTGTCTCTCCCTTTCTTCTGTTACCTTCACACTTCACTCTCTTGTCTCTGAATTTCTTCACTCTCTCTTCACTCTCTTTCTCTCCCTTCCCTCTCTCCCTCTTAACTCTATCTCTCTCTCTCTCTCTGCACTCTCTCCCTTTCCTCCCTCTTCACCCAAGGAACTCAGCCTCTCCACTTCCCCTCGGTCCTGTCTCCTCCTTCTCCTCCTCCTGTCTCCCCCTCCTCCCCCTCAGCGGGGGTTGACTGACAGTAATGAGAATCAAGGCCGGAGCTGGGTTTTGTCCTGTCAACCCAGCTGATGAGACAGCTAGAGTAAAACACAGTTGGAGAGAGAGAGAGAGAGAGAGAGAGAGAGAAAGGCGGTAGAGAGTGAGAGGGAGGGAGGGGGAGGGGCAAGAGAAAGGCAGGGGGGAGGGGGATGGAAAGAGAGGCAGGGGGAAGAGAGAGGCAGAAG
>NC_140285.1:10738242-10763242 GCF_964030765.1 Micromesistius poutassou
GAGGATCCTGGACACTAAGATTACCATGACTAATAGAATATTTTTTATTTTTTTATATGCGTTTTTTATATGCAGTATAAACTGTCGGCTGTCAAACCACCATCGTTTAATTAACAAAATATATATAATTTCCTAATATTTAATCATTTTGGAGGTGGTTAATTGTTATTTGGCAGAGTACAGCCAGATTTGTGTGTGTGTGTGTGTGTGTGTGTGTGTGTGTGTGATTTTTTCTGGGTTGAGGAGGTATGGTGTGGCAGGTTAGTGGAGTCTTATTTAGCGTTGAAGCAGCACTCTAAGCAGATTGCCTTTTATGTCGGCATTAGGTCAGTGTTTTTAGAGTTTCTCATTAAAAATACACGGTATAAGACCTTTTCAGTTGACATAAATACCACACTGTACACTAGACCAATGTAGCATAAAGATATACTGTACTATTATGCTATTTCTTGCGAGTTTTGAGAATTGAAGGCATTGGCATTAATTATAATATATTTATTGGATTATTTTGTTTGTAACTTTTTTTCAAAGTCTGTGGAGCATTTTATCTCCATGATCAGTCTAATTTATTTATTATTGTGAGGATCAACCATTGTAAAACAATAGTAAACGTTGTCAAAGGAAGCACCGGCATCAGGTGATTATTGTGGAAAGATGTGTTGAGCAGTATGTTTCCATCTTTATTATTAAATTAACAATGTTTCTTCTAGCCGCTGTCTATCTGTCTGTTTAGTTGGGATGACATCTGTCAAACATGTCAAATCATTCCAGGCAAGAGACACACATGAATTCAGAGGCAGAGGCACAACCAAGATAAAGACTGACAGATACAAAGAGACGGAGAGAGACACTGAGCAATACAGACGGTACAAAAAAGTGCAAAAGAACAAGGGCCTCATGCAAGGACACTCGTGTCAGTCAGGCAGATGGGCTTTAATCCCGAATATATTTCAAATTTAATCCTGAATGGAAAAAAACAAAAGGGTACCCGACAAGAATCTTAAAGTTTATTTTCATAGAGGACAGACTTAGATTGCAGTTCACAGACACTCTGTATTGCAACCCTTCCCATTCCGTCCTATCAGAAGTAAAGTCACACCTTTGTGCTGTGCAGGGTGTGCTGTGCTTATGCCAGCGGTCAGCAATGTGCTGCTCTGTCCTGGATGTGTTGCAGCCTATAAGGTCAACCAGGAGAAACTTCTACTTCAAACTTCTCATCCTCACCCTCCTCCCTCTCTCCCCCCTCTTCCTCATCCTCCTTCTCCACCTCCTCCTCATCCTCCTCCTCCTCCCCCTTCTCCTCTATCTCCACCTCTCCTCCTCCTCCTCACGTTCCTCCGCTTCCTCATCCTTCTCCTCCTCTCAGTCCTCCTCTCCCTCTATTCCCTCCCCCTCCTCCCCCTCCTCCACCACGTTCTCCTCTGAGACCTTGCCCTCCCATTCCACTGATCACAAGAAGTGTAGGCACTCCTGAGGGCAGCCAGAGGCAGAGGTGTGTGAAGCCGACCCAGACAGACAAGACAGTTGACATACAGACATGGACCCACACAAACGCGTGGGCACATGAATGCCAGTGCACACACACACGCGCACGCACGCACGCACACACACACACACACACACACACATACACAAATCCACACAAGCAAGAAGAGAAGCACACACACACATATACACGCACACATAACCCACAGAAAAACCCACAGATTATGTGCACAGACACAAACGCATGCTCAAGCAGATGCATGCACATACACACACAATACACACACAACACACACACACACACACACACACACACACACACACACACACGTGTTCACCCTCATACGCACATGCATATGACAGGTGAGCTAGATGACAACATAGTTATTGGCAGAGAAGAGACAGGAGGAGGGATGGGAGAGAAAGGCTTTACGAGGTAAAAGTCAGGGTGGGGAGGAAGTAGTCTGAAGGAGGTTTGAAGGAGTGCTTGTCCTACTGTAGGAGAGCATGAAGGAGTGCTTGTCCTACTGTAGGAGAACATGAAGGAGTGCTTGTCCTACTGTAGGAGAACATGAAGGAGTGCTTGTCCTACTGTAGGAGAACATGAAGGAGTGCTTGTCCTACTGTAGGAGAACATGAAGGAGTGCTTGTCCTACTGTAGGAGAACATGAAGGAGTGCTTGTCCTACTGTAGGAGAACATGAAGGAGTGCTTGTCCTACTGTAGGAGAACATGAAGGAGTGCTCGTCCTACTGTAGGAGAACATGAAGGAGTGCTTGTCCTACTGTAGGAGAACATGAAGGCCATGGAGAACTGTCACATTCTCCCAGTCTCACGGTCTCCCAGGTTAGCGTCTATTAGAGCTCAGATGGAACCATGGCATGGGAGGGAGGGAGAGAAACAAAGGGAGAGCTGTCGAGAATGAGCGAGAAATAGAGAGCAGAAAGGGTGAACAGAAAGTGAAAGTGAAAGTTGTGGTGTGAGTGTGTTAATGCCAATCTCATAACACTGGCATCACTGTTGCATCGCCATCTGTTCCATGTCATCATGTGTGTTCACACACACACACACACACACACACACACACACACACACACACACACACACACACACACACACACACACACACACACACAGAAAAACACACAGAAAAACACAGATTTTTCCTCTGCTAATTGGTGCAGCATCTTTGATCAATGCCAGGAAGGGAGCAGGGGAGGGCTATGGAAGAGAGGTCTTATCGGTCACAGAGGGTGAATTTTAAGAAGCCCCCCCCGCCCCCTCCCCCCATGCTCTGTGAACCTCTACTAATCCCTGATTCAGCTCCACGGAGGGGAGGAGCAGGTACACGCACAACACACACACACACACACACACACACACACACACACACACACACACACACACACACACACATACTTAGAAGTTTTGAAAAATCTTCAAGGTTGTGCTTCTGCAGTGAGGGAGAATAAAGATTGAATGAGTGAGACGGAGAGAATGTGTAACTGCTGGAGGGACACTTTGAAGGAGTCTTCAAAGTCTTCTTATGCTATTGAGACTGTTTTGGAAAAAACTTCCAGAACTATGGACTAATAAACAACAGAGAGTAACATCACTAATGAGAATCGTAAGCCGGCCGTGATTGGTTTAGGTGGAAGCAACCCCGCCATTCATCAGAATTATAAGGAACAAAGTATAAAGTGCATGTTACTCAGGCAGAGTAGGAGGAGATCTGAATACCAAATCAAACGCCAAAAAAAAATAGGGGTTGTGTAAAATTGCACATTATCTTTGAATCCGGGTTCAAAGTGGGAAAAGGAAAGGAGGAAATTGTTTGTTGGAAAGTGTTGATTTAGTTATGTTCAAACTATTTTTTGTAATACTTTTTATTGGAGAGTGTATTGAGAGATATGGTTATATGTGTTACCGGCTCTATAGATTAAGTTAGAGTAGAGTAAGTTATGAGATTTATTTTGGACATTATTATTTGGACATGTTATACATAATGCATGTGTGCATGTTACAGATCCTTCACCAAAGTCGGGCATTGCCCCCTCTCTCTATATCCACGCATCCACTGAAGAGTCAAAGCTACAACATGTCAGCAGTAAATTGCCCTCCTTCTCCCAGTATGCTGTATCAGCATGCGGTAAATTATAAATACGTAAATATTTACTGTTGCGATTTTTTCCAAACATCAGCGTAGACAATTCCCCGCATTGAGGTCGGGAATCGAATGGCCACCTCGCAACGCTCTAGGACCCGGACTCTACTCACTAACTAATACCCCCATCCTAACTCTGATGAAGTAGCGTTGTTGACCAGGACCTCGCCACGTCCTAAACATGAAGACCAACTAGCCGCTGAGGTTCCTTACTGAACAAATAAAAAATATAGTGCCTTGCGTATTGCGAGAATTAAATCACTTCCCCGTCGAACTTCATGTTGGCCTCGTCAGCAGAGGGCCTAGCGGGTGGCGTGGTCCTGACGTATGAGCGAGCGCCTCCTGGTGGCCAGCGGTAGTCCTACGGGGAGCGGGGAGCGTGGGCAGGGGGCATCGCTGAAGCGTGAACCAGGGGAGCTGGGGGGATGCTGGCCAGAGGAGATAGAGGCTGATGGATGGTCACGGGACAGGGCGAGCTGACGAAGGAGGGGCGAGGGAGAGATGGAAAGATGAGGAGGGAGTCATCGTTCTATTTCCCTTCTGTCTGGCTTCCTGATGATGAAGCCCATTACTCACACAGAAATGTGAGCCGGCGTCAAATTGTAGAGCCCTCTCCCCGTCCACCTTCCTCACATACCCACGCACGCACGCACGCGCGCACACACACGTCCACGCATGCACCCACGCACACACACACACACACACACACACACACACACACACACACACACACACACACACACACACACACACATTCTGATGCCTCTGCCTGTAAGACTGTCTGTATGTCTGTCTGATACCCTAACTTGACAACCGGCTGCCTCGCTATCTTCCTGTCTGCCTGTGTCTCTGCCCGTCCCCCTGTCTCTGTCTACCTGTCTATGTCTTTCATTCTGCCTGACTCCCTGTCTCTCTGTCTGCCAATCTGTCTGCCTGTTTGTCAGTGTGTGTGTTGTATATATATATGTGTTTCTCTGTCTGTCTGGTTGTCAATCGGTCGATCTCCATCTCTCTCTCTCTCTCTGTCTCTCTCTCTGCCAGTGTGTCTGCCTGTCTGGTCCACCTCTCTGGCTTTGCCACTCTATCTCTCTGTCTGTCTGTCTGTCTGTATCTCCCTCTCTGCATGCCTGTCTGCCTGGCTTTCTGTATCTCTCTCTCTCTGTGTCTGTCAGTCTGTCTGTCTGTATCTCCCTCTTTACATGCCTGTCTGCCTGGCTGTTTGTGTGTGTCTCTCTCTCTGCCTGTCTGTCAGCCTGTCTGTCTGTATCTCCCTGTCTGCGTTGCTGTTCTCCTCCCTCTCCCCCCGGGGCTGTTCCGCTCTGCAGCACCCGTCCTCCTAACCTATCTCTCCTCAGCTCCTTCACCACCTGGCTGCATATCCTAATCACAGACAGATTTATGTGCATCAATACCAGTGGCGCTGCGGAGGGCGATAGAGACAGCGAGGAGCCCCCCCGTTTCACTGCAGATTGAGATAATAGCCATCCTCAAATGTCTGACACACTCAGTCATCTCAAAGACAGGGCTTTCTCCACACCTCTCCACCTCAATCTTAATTAACAACGAGGAGTGCAGTGGATTTGGGGTTATTAAAATGGCTTCAGCGGCAGCGCTCCATTGAGCAGTGATGGATCTCAGAGCGTAATTATGGTGTCCAGTGAAAACAGTCAAACGGAGAGCATTCTTTCTTTCAATTAAGGTCTTTATAGTGGAATGGGCTCAGTTAGTGGAGCATTGTAATAGCGGTGTCAGGTTTAGGTGCCAACAGTACGCACAGAAATGGAATGACAGGAGGGGAAAGATACCAATGTGGTCAGAAGTCTTTTAAGCCACTGACCCATAATGTAGCACCTTGCCTTTGAATCGCTTGTGATTTTAATTGTTTTGTGACATTAACATTGAGTCATTTAGTAGGGAACTTTAAGAGACTTTCGAGTGAGAACATTCAGAGCAGACAATCAAAATTGGAGTAACTGCACAAAAGTGCTGCACGACCACATTTGCAGTCTCTCTTGGCAGATTGCAAAGAAGCTGCAGCAAGCAGCAAGACACGCTTTTTTTTGGTAGCTGTGCATAAAAGTGAGTTATCTCATCTAAGGAGGAAGCCTCAGAGAATCTAGACCAAGGGCTGCATGGGAGGAGGAGTGCTGTGTTCTTTGCATCTAATAATCGGTGGGTGAACCTGACATCTTCATAAACTCCTTCGCTACGCGGTGCAGACTCATTCTGTTCCTTTGAAGTGTGAGCTCTGTTGTGTGTGTGTGATCAAAGACGTGGGGAAGTGGTGAAGAGGAACCTTAGAGAAAGAGTGAGAGAGTAAGAGGGAGAAGGAGACAGAGAGAGATATGCATATGTAAACATATGGAGACGGCCAACCATATGGAGTCTGGACTGCTTGAAGGTATTGACCTGGAAGGAAGAGAGTCTTACAGAATCGCATGCATGTACAGTGTCACATATACACACATCAAGACACACACATACACACATGCATGCATGCATGCACACACACAGACACACTCAGGTATACAATGCAAAACAGGACAGGGACACATTTTAATGATTAATGATGAAAGAACATAATGTCAAGTAAACTAGCACAAGTGAAATGAAGTAGAGTAGAAATGAAGTAGAGTAGAATATTTAATTGTTACATTTAATGCTACAGTATTAGAGTAAAGTATTACTTTTATAGATGTAAATTCGGGTTCAGTGGTGAAGAACAACTGCTTTTTTTTTTGGGACTCTTTTTATACAGTTTGCAATTCAGTTATTTCTCTCCTTCCCTGTTGTTGTCTTTTTTGACTTTGAAAACATTGAAGTTTAAGTTATATGAAATGTAAGAAACAATGTAAATTAAATGTGATTAATTATTCAATTCATTCATGATTTAAATGTCTACATTGCTACTCTCACCTTTTTTGCATAGTGAATGAACAGCACAAGAGGCAGATGTTCTTTTAATAAATCATAATTTCTTATAATCTACCAAGACCATTTGACATTAAGAGGAAAGTGTGTATAAGTAACAAATTCAAGTCAATTAAAATATGATTATCTGTTAAACAACCACACATCAACATATCTCACGAATGGAGCATTCCTTTTATCTGTCACGCATTCACATGAACACACACACACATACATACACACAATCACGTACACACAGACACTTTCTCGCTCGCTCGCTCTTTCTCTCTCTCCCTCTCTCACGCTTGCAATTCATCCGTGTGCTGCAGCACATAAACTCCTCCATTTGTCCTGTGTGTGTGCATGTGCGTGTGCGATTGCGTGTGCGTGTGTGTGTGCGTGCGCATCTCCAGCTGCGTCCTGGCGAGGCCTTCACAGTGTACCACACCAGCCCCACGCTGTCCTGCCTGTCCAAGCCCGTGGTGCTGTGGACCCAACAGGACGTGTGCAAATGGCTGAAGAAGAACTGTCCCCACAACTACCTGACCTACGTCGAGGCCTTCGCCCACCACGCCATCACAGGTAGAGCCCAACCTACAGAGTCTATAGCCACACATGCACGCACACACGCACGCATGCACACACACACATACACACAAACACACACACACACACAAGACAAATGGAGGAGTTTATGTTCTGCAGCGCAAGGGCGAATTGCAAGCGTTAGAGAGCGAGAGAGGGAGCGAGAGAAAGCTTCTGTGTGTATGTGATTGTGTCTTTGTGAGTGCGTTTGTGTGTATGTGTATGTACACACACACATCGGTGCATGTCATTAAAATACATGTACGATCTGTCCCAACCCTGAGGCGTTTATTTGTGAAGCGACAACATCTTAGAACTCTGTTAGAACTCTGACGCGCAATCAACGCTGGGCATATGCAACTCCGACCTCCAGGAGGAAGGCTGGGCCACGAAAGGCGTGTCAAGTGTCATTCCACTTAGTTTTATTTGCACAGCCATTGATTGTTTACAAAGCTGAGCTTGTTTTTTTCAGCCGATCGTCTGGAGTGCGGTTAAGATGTTTGTGTGGAATAATGAAAATGTTCTGTGTTCTTTTTCGAAGGGTAAAGAGAGAAAGTGCTGCTTGAACAGTGGTCGCTTGCTGAGATCTTAGTCGGGGTATTGTTAGCACAGCACAATGTCCTGAGACAACGTGTGCACACAAATAGACACAGTACTCAGTCTGTCTCTTCCTGTTCCTTCAATGTTCTCTCTCTCTCTCTCTCTCTCTCTCTCTCTCTCTCTCTCTCTCTCTCTCTCCCTCTCCCTCTCCCTCCCTCTCCCTCTCTCTCTCGCTCTCTGTCTCTATAAAAAAAAACAGACAGTAGATTAGCTACGTGTTCAGTCCCCACTCACCTCCACTCATGGACATACACACAGAATGTCTGAGTCTGTACCAAGGTTATAAAGTACACATTAGGAGAGATTATCCTAGACAGCTCATTTTCAAATACCATCATTTAGAAAGAGAGAGAGACAGAGAGAGAGCTGGATGGAGAGAAACACACAAACCATTCTGTGTATGTATTCACTTACTGATAAACATACCAATTTCCATTTCCTAAATGGTCATTAGCTGTGTGTGTGTGTGTGTGTGTGCGTGTGTGTGTGTGTGTGTGTGTGTGTGTGTGTGTGTGTGTGTGTGTGTGAGGTCAGAGAGGACAGATTCTAAAAGACATATAGAGAGTAATACAGTAAAATATAAAATGTAATTACATCATGGTTAGAGGCGTCCAAGCCCTGACCTTGGCACCAACTTCTAACAGTATCGTTCCAGTACTATTTATTCACTACTAAGATGTATTCACTACTAAGATATATTCACTGCGACAAGCATTAGAAACCCTTTATGAAATGATTTTAGTATATTATGTTAGTATATATGCGCCTCCAATCTCAGTAGTATCCTAGCCAGCGTTTCCTAGCAACCATTTTGCTGTCTTGAGGAACTATACTGCGTGGCTGAAGAATGATGACTTGTTTTCATGAAATGATCGCATTTTATGCTGCTGTGTTTTTAATTTTCACGTTGTGCCTAACAATGGCCCCTGGCTGTTAAATCACTGTGAACAACTGCCTCTGGTGGCTTATTACTTACTGTAAGTCTACAACTACAACAACAAACCCAGAGTAACCGGGCAGGACGGGCAGAACATTTCAAGTTCAGATTAAGTTCAGCCGGGATGAAGTAGCTGCGTGATACAAACCAGCCCCAGTGAGACGGCAAGGCATTAAGGTCAGATTCCCCGCAACCTCGCAGTATCCCGCAGGCCTCCCGTTGGAGGGAGTGAACGTCAATACCCTTCTCAGTACAGACGTATTCATGCCGGCATCTCCCAGCTGCTTTCTCTAACCAAAAGTGTTTCCCATCGATATCGCAATACTACTGATCGCTGCCCAGTGCTCTGTTGCAACCAGGCCAGCAAAACTGCCGTTAAACAAGTATCCAATACATAATTACTATATTGCTGTTTGTGTGTCAGTGTGGACTCCAATCAATCAAATCGCCCATCCGTCGGCAGGTTTAATTGCGAAAGGTAATTTCTTGTTTTTATTATTTACACAATGGTGTGTAAAGTATGCCTTGAGAGATGCAATGAATGGCATAAACCTCCTATCAAAGGCTTCTCACAAACCATCTCTCCTTTTTCCAGAGGAACCCCACCCTGCCCCAACCTCTCCTCCAAATGGCTTTGAATCTTTTTTAAAGGATCATTATCATTATGACCAGGACAGCAATAGCAACCATTTTGCCTGCAGAAAACATTTAGAAAGCAATTATTTTGGAGCTAAATTGAGAGAGAGGTCACATCAAACAGACCTTTTCGTGTTTTTAATGTCTTTTTCTGTCTCTTTTCTTTTTTTTCCTTCCTTTTTTCCCCTGTATTTTCCTTTTTTCACCGCACTGATTTTCTGCAGGCAATCATTAAGAGCTCTGTTATGTCTGCCTGAGGGGAATTGATTCAAGCACCATTCATCTGCTTTCCCCCGGTCTGGATACGTGCGAAGAGCAAGGACAGTGGTTTTCTAGGACATTCTCTCACTGCCCCTGGGATAGCTGGACACAGCGGGGCCACAGGGGAGAAGGGTGTGTGCGTGTGTGTGTCTGTGTGTGTGTGTGTGTTTGTGTTTGTTTGTGTGTGTGTGTGAGTGTGTGTGTGTGTGTGTGTGTGTTTGTTTGTATGTGTGTGCTCTCACACACACGCACACACACACACACACACACACACACACACACACACACACACACACAGAGAAAGGGTAAGATGTAGCCATTGTTACTAAGGCTAACTGGTTTATCATGCCCCCCCCCCCACCCCCCGCCCTTTCAGGACTGCGGAGCAGGTACTCAGGGTCTGCCTTGTTCTACTTCATCTGGTTACACCGGAGTGCTGGTCTCCTCCGTCATGCTGTCCCCCTTCAGTCCACTTACTGTCCATCATCGCTGCGGCGCGCTGCAATCAGAACTCCCACACGTTTTGAATACAGTGATTTGCAGCAGATGATTTCTGGTTTGGGATTTTAACACATCAGGGGTACACGCCACCGTTCTAGACAGATATTTTGTCCTGACCAGCAAAACAAGAACGCAAGATAAACAAGGTCAGCATTTTATGAACGCGACACCGTTTATCCCCCGGGATCGCCCAAAACCACTTCCCTTTTCTGTGGGCCAGATGTGTTCAAACACGTCTCTGCGTGTTTAAATCTCTGCCTGCCATCCATCTGATTTGAGTGCATTTTTGCTCGGAGCCAGGATGAGCTATTAAGAGCCTACGTTGTTGAACGTAGCCTACGACGTTGAAGCACACTCTCCTTATTGAGGACATTTACATGTCATGTTCACAGGCTGGTGGATGGAGTGAGGCAGGACCTTTGTGTTATCGTCTGTACTGTTTTCCTATTTCAATCCACTCTTTCTGTCTCGTCACATCCTGTATTCTCCATGTTTATCTGCATTTTTTATTCAAACAATGGAATCATTTACAGAATGGTTTGTTTGTGTAGGATGTGACACAATTTGATACGATAGATAACAAGATAGAAAGATAGAATGATAGATAGTGTAGATTGATAGATAGATACGATGGATACCATATATAGATAGAAAGATATATATATATATATATATATATATATACTGTAAATAGATAGATGGATGGATACATAGAGTGAGGAAGGAAAAACTGAACGGGAAAGACATAAAGAATGGAGGTATTTAGACAGGAAATAGGAATGGATGGACTGATTTGGAAAGTGAACAGCATGAGTAATGACTCTAATTAGGGTTTAGCGTTCACACATGGTAGCTGCACAAATGATGGATACTCTTCTTGCCCAACACAGAAGTGTGTGTGTGTGTGTGTGTGTGTGTGTGTGTGTGTGTGTGTGTGTGTGTGTGTGTGTGTGTGTGTGTGTTTGTGTGTGTCTCAGGGAAATATGCTTATATTTTTGTGAAAGTGTGTGTGTGTGTGTGTGTGTGTGTGTGTGTGTTTGGGCATGTATTTCTGTGTGTGTGTGTGTGGGTGTGGGTGTGTATGTGTGCTTGATTCTGCATACTGCTGTAAAAAGGGGTAATATTTACTGTGGGTAATGGCATGTTAAATATGCATGTCCCTAGGGTTTACGACCTAATGTTGCCATAAAGATGAAGCCCAGTTAACAGACAGTCTCACCCATCCTTCCAGTGCTAGTACATTGACTCCCATATGGCCGCAGGGCTGCACTTAACCCTAGTCTGTAAATTAAGTTAACCTGCAGACTACAGCATTCCCGATGCAAACAACACACACACACACACACACACACACACACACACACACACACACACACACACACACACACACACACACACACACACACACACGCACATGCACATACACACATGCGCACTCACGTACAAACGCTGACACAAACAAGCACATACACACACAGACATACACATATACACCAACACTTTTACGTGGCAGATACACACACACACACACACACACACACACACACACACACACACACATGTGCATGCACGGACACATTTACTTACCCACACACATGTGCACACAATCAGACAGACACGCACATGCAGGGAGACATCTGCATCGCACTGTTTTTCCTTTTTTTTCCACACAGAGTTGTACGGAGCATACATAATAACCTGACCTTCATGCGTCCCCCTCACTCTGCCCTTGTTGTCTCTGCCGCCTCCAGGCCGGGCGCTGCTGCGTCTGAACGGGGAGAAGCTGGAGAGGATGGGCATCGTCCAGGAGGGCCTGAGGCAGGAGGTGCTGCAGCAGGTCCTGCAGCTGCAGGTGCGGGAGGAGGTGCGGAACCTGCAGCTCCTGAGCAGAAGTAAGCTAACAGCTAACGGTTCACAGAAGACTAGCTAGCAGTTCACAGATGTGAGCTAGCGGCTACAGACGTGAGCTAGCGGTTAACAGAAGACTAGCTAGCGGCTACAGGTGTGAGCTAGCGGCTACAGACGTGAGCTAGCGGTTAACAGAAGACTATCTAGCGGTTCACAGACGTGAGATAGCGGCTACAGACGTGAGCTAGCGGTTCACAGAAGACTATCTAGCGGTTCACAGACGTGAGCTAGCGGCTACAGACGTGAGCTAGCGGTTAACAGAAGACTAGCTAGCGGCTACAGGCGTGAGCTAGCGGCTACAGATGTGAGCTAGCGGTTAACAGAAGACTATCTAGCGGTTCACAGATGTGAGCTAGCGGCTACAGACGTGAGCTAGCGGTTCACAGAAGACTAGCTAGCGGCTACAGGCGTGAGCTAGCGGCTACAGACGTGAGCTAGCGGTTAGCAGACGTGAGCTAGCGGTTCACAGAAGTGAGCTAGCGGTTTTATCATGTTCAATGTTTGTGAGTGTGTTTTTGTGTGTATGTGTGTACATGTGGATGTGTGTGCGTGTGGGTGTTTGTAGTCAACACATGAGAATTATGAAAGGAAACAACCATCAGATAGAAAGAATATTAACTTTTAAATGCACAAGAGACAACAGATCTCAATCTAGGCAGCCCTTTTCATGTTTATATGTCAACCAGACAGCCAGACAGCCAGACACTCACTGAGAGAGACAGGAGAGGCTAATACCATTGTACACACGGTGTCCTCGAATACCCTGCCTCACAATTACTGGCAAAGTGGCAGTGGCAGGACAATGACTGTAATGTACTGGGTTTTATTTGAGTTGGGATAATGGGTGGGTGGCTTGATGACATGGGCCGGGACTGGACATCAAAGTACATCTGTTTGTAGCTGTTTGTGTATACGCGTGTGTGTGTGTACGTGTGTGTTTGTGTGTGTTTGTGTGTGTGTGTGTGTGTGTGTGTGTGTGTATGTGCGTAGTCAGGATTTTCGTTTAGATGCAACACTGCCTCCGGGCTGATTGATGTGACATATAAAGAGTCATTTTAAGCCACCCTCGATAACCCAGGCCCGTCGATGGCTACTGACCTGGATGATGCTGTTGGGCTGGCTCGCCGCTCCCTCCCTGGGTGTCTCGGTGTGTGACTGTTCTCTTCCAGTAACATGTTTCATTTAGTTCAGGAACGTCGCAGCCCTTAACTATGAAATTATCCCCACTCAACCGCCCCTTGTTCCATTCATTAAAACGCCGAAGGTATTATTAGACTCCTGCATTAAATATAATTTGCGATGACTTAACAATAACATTGCATTCACTTTAGGGAATAGAGGTTTGATGGGGTTGTTTTGCCTCTGATTACATTTTTGGATTCTTGTTATTGTTTTTATCAACAGCGCCACAATATTCGATCTGCGATAACATCCAGTCGCTCCATAGACAATAACAATCAACCTTCCGCAACACAACATATTATAATGGTTTCCAGAATCATTATTGTTATTGTGTTCCAAACATAACGCTTGCATACATTTATATTCACAAACACACACACACACGTACAAATACAAACACACGCACACGCGCACACGCACGCACAAGCCTGCATGTCTTGTTTATGGTGGAACCACTAACTCAACACCCAGAGTGAAATCATATTCACGTATTGGAGTGCACCCCGCCACCCAGACAGGAGAGTCAAGGACCCGTGAGGCAGCAGCGCCACCCACTGACACTCCCTGACAGCCACGGACACCCGCTGTCAAACACAGACCCCGGGGGTCATTTCATTGTAATAACAGGACTGAACAGGGTCAATTAAAGGCGTTTGTGAATGGTTACATTTGCGGTTGAAAATTCACTACTGATAATGACAGAATAGTGCCGACGTAATGTGTCGCTTCAACAGGCCCTGAGCGTGAGTGTGAGCTATACCACCCCCTTGGTTGAAGCCATCTGATTGGTTGGCTTCATAGAACACCTAGGTTTCACCTGAGGCTCACCTGAGGTTTATGTGAGAAGAGGGGGTGGGGGTAATCGCAAGCTCAGATAATGTAGATAATGATGTTTAACATAGAGATGGGATTTGGAAGTGGTGTTTGGTTATGTGATGAAAGGTGTATCTGTGTGATCTGTTTGGTTTGGTAATGTGATGACAGGTGTAGGTTGGGGGGGGGGGGGGTGTGAGGTGTTATGGGAAGAGGGGAGCTGGGACAACGCTGTGCTACGAAAACGACGAAATCTCTCCATGTTATTTTATTTAAAAGGCAAATCACAGGCTATTGTTAACAGAAGCCCTAAACCATGTGATTGCTCACAGCCCATTTATGCTCCAATCCCACGATAATTGCGATAAGAGATACAGGCATGCTCAAAGAGAGTATTAACACACACACACACACACACACACACACAGAATCCACTGCTTTTATTCCCTAGAATCTCTTCCCCATAAAATTTTGTGAATTTTGTGTGACTGAGATTCAGAGTATAGCCTGTATAGCCGGTTTGCCGTGTAATGGAAACTTTTCCACCAGATCTGCACCAGCCCACCTGGTCTCTCCTTTTTCTTCTTCCTCTTTTTCTACTTCTTCCTCTTCTTCTTCTTCTTCTTCCTCTTCCTGGGTGTCTAGTCCTATCCCCTCCACACACACATATTCCTCTACCCCTGTATTATATATGCCAATTCCCCACACAGTGATATGATCGATAATAGAAAACCGCTTCGCGGCGCGGATGTTTTTTTTTCTCATGTGCTCGTGCCGCCCCGGGCGGCTGCCCGCTTCGCCCGTGCCTAAAACCACCACTGACTGAAGGGAATTACTGGAAGGAATTACTGAAAGTAGAATTTAGTTATTAAGAGAGGGTTGTTGCTGGCTGCGAGACTTCTCCACAAACAAAACAGATAATGGAGCGGGAACATCACAAGGTTAATGAGCACAGATGGACGCTGGAGCCATGGCCCGCGGTAATATCACTCCTCCAGCCGTCATTAGGTACTGGCTCCCCGGACTCGCTCTCTGCTCCGCTCAAATCAGCCCAGGGTGAGCTTCCTTCTGCACTGTAATTGCAATTCACACCCAACAAGGAATCCAATTACTTTCGTTGCAGATTGTTTGGGACAAAGTTCTTCCCTGCACAGTCATTAGGCTGGGTAATGAGAATGGTTGGTAAACAGTTGTGGTTTTGATGTGTGTGTGTGCGTGTGTTCGTGTGTGCATGCGTGTGTGCGTGCCTGCCTGCCTGCGTGTGTGCGTGTGTGCGTGTGTGTTTGTAGTATGAGATGGAGTTATATGTAGAGTCAGCAATGTTGGGTGGATGTGTGATACATGCAAATCAGAAGAACAGAGAACGCTCAAATCAAAGAGCTCAACACAGCCTCTGTAAAGATGGAAAAACAAGGAACAAGAAATGAAAGAAAGTAAGCAAGATTCTCATTATCTGAGTCTTCAATAGGAATCCTTGAGAGCTGCTGTTCACTGTGTCCAAGTGTAGCCTCCCGAAGCCAGCCTAAATCTAGCAAGCTAACCTCCGGTTTTGCCTCAAGCTATTACTCCAGAACCCGCCCGACACAGGCAACATGACTCCCAACAATATGCAGTCGGCCAATCAGCAAACCCGTGTGAGGGATGATGACGACACGGGATGCTTTGAAGAATTCTTAATTAATTTAATATTATTTATACTCTAATTCAACGGGATTGCAGGATCCGTCTGACTGCAGCTCGTCCAAATGGCTGCAAATGAAGGTTGACTGACCACACCCCTTAACACACACTGCAAACGGACTGCAGACTTGACAGACCTCGTCAGTGATCATACCAATGACGTTGCTGGAGGTGGGGATCTGTAAGCATTTGATTTGGCGAACAGAATCACGGCCAGCAGTAGTAAACTGTAAAAGTGTCTGTAAAGGTTTCAAAAACAAAACCGTATAGACAGGCCACTGTAGAAATCCCCCACAAAATCCCATCTGACAGCGTCATCCACTCATGCAAGTGAGTTTTCTTCAGTAGAATATCTCTGGGGAAAAAAAACAAGGAAACATTTCAAACACTGCGCTTTGCAGTTTATGCTATGACATCGTAGGACTGCTTGATATGTGATTCTTACAGACCAACTGAGTGAAGTTAATATGGCTTGTCTCCCACAAGTGCTCTCAGGAGCTGTGTGGTTCTAGCAGGCCGTCCTGCAACATCTGGCCTGTTCATGGGATAGCTGCCCTTTTCCCTCTGTCAGTAGGGCTTTCAGACTGTTATCTGTCTCAATGGTAAGTTGCCCCCCTCCTCTGTCCTTCCAACACATCTGATCTCCTCCCAAATTGTGTGGATGTTTGTTTTCCGTGCGCAAACACGTTTGTGTGTGTGTGTGTGTGTGTGTGTGTGTGTGTGTGTGTGTGTGTGTGTGTGTGTGTGTGTGTGTGTGTGTCTGTCTGTCTGTCTGTCTGTCTGTCTGTCTGTGTAGCCATCTGTGCTTGTCTCCGGGGTCCCAGTGGTGATTAGCTGAAACTGGATGATAATGCGCACACACACACATACACACACATGCCCGCGTGCGTGAGTGCACGTTAAACAAACATCCATGAACACGTACACTCACACTAGCCCTTCAATTGACAATAAAAAATAATAATATAATAAAATGTTCAACAGACATTTTGTTATGGTAGATTGTCATGGTAACCTTGTGGTTTTGGAGTGGTCCTCTAATTTGTGTGTGTTTGTCTGTGTGTGTCTGTTTGTGTAGGTTTGCCCTTGTGAGGACTTCACAGAGAGTTCCTGGCGCTGTGTGTCTGCCAGCTGAACTGTAGCTTTGAATTAGAATGTGAACAAACATCAGAACAGGCAGAGCGACAAAAGGATAGCAAAATAGCAAATCTTTTTCTCGAACACAATTTGTTTTGCCTAGTCGCCGTTGCACAGGCCCAGTGTCTCCTACCCTCCTCTCTCCTATCCGCCTCCAACATCTCCTTTATCTCCCTCTTCTCATCTCCAATTTGACGACCCCATTGGGGAGCTGGTTAAAGAGGACATTTTTCAGGGGAGGACTTTTTTTATATTATCTACACAATTTCATTTCAAACATTTTCAAACATTTCAAATGTCTCACTCTATCACATCGATTCAGTTTTTTTCATTCAGCTCCATGGTGCTGGGTTGTTGCATGTGTCTGTGTGTATGTCTGTGTGTGTGTGTGTGTGTGTGCATGCGCGTGTCTATGTGCATATTTGTTTGTGTGTATATGTGTGTGTGTGTGTGTGTCTGTCTGTCTGTGTGTATGTGCGTATGTGTCTATGTTTGTATATTTGCGTGTGTGTGTATATGTGCATGTGACAAGACACGCAAACACTGTGTGTGTGTGTGTGTGTGCGTGCGTGCGTGCGTGCGTGCGTGCGTGCGTGCGTGCGTGCCTACAAACACGTGACTCATTTCCCAGCTATCAGGAGTGGAGGGCTCAGTGTTTAAATGCCAGCGACGTGAGAAGCGTTGGTGGCAGCATCCTACTGTCTCCCGGTGTCGTTTCAGGACAGGACAAATGGCTTGTTGTCAGGGAAACCACCTGGCCACATCTGCTGCTGGCTGGATAATAACGTGGGCGAGGCGGAGGGCAGGTGTTGCCGCGTGTTGCTCACGTCTAACGTGTCAGTTAGTTAAATCTTGAATGATCGCGGGGAGACGGGCACGGGGACGGGGGGGGCGGGGTTTGTTATTCCGACCATATGTGTCAGATGATCTTAGCCTTCGTCTGTCGCTCAGTGGAGACAGCTCCGCGTAGCGTGACAATCACGACTGTTGTCTCATCTAATAGCCGTCCTTAATGCGCAGGGAGACGCCATAAAGGGTCCGCAGCTGTGTGTCTCTATCCCCGCTGTAACTGCTCATGTTCATCCGATGCTGTAATGGCGTTAACTGCATAATGCGTAATGCTTGGTGTGTCTTGCGCATATTTTCCCCACAGTGTTAATTGCCGGCCCCACGGTATTCTCACTTACTGCTGAGGCATACACTTGTACTTTATTGTGGGGATTACTTGGGAAACAACTCATTTCCCTCAAGGGCCCTGGACCCATGCCTGCCCTTTGTAAAGTGAAGCCGAAAATAGGGGTTAAACAGAGGGCAGGGTCTGTGTGTGTGTGTGTGTGTGTGTGTGTGTGTGTGTGTGTGTGTGTGAGAGTGTGTGTGTGTACACGCACGCATATGTGTGTGTGTGTGTGTGTGTGTGTGTGTGTGTGTGTGTGTGTATGTGAGCGTGCATGCCAGCGTGATAAATTAGGATATAGCCTCTGTGACTACCAGGGCTTCTATCTATTCAAATCTTAATTATGTATTCCTCTCTCTCACTCTCTCTCTCTCTCTGTCATACTTTTTCACTGTCTCTCACTCTCTCTCTCTCTCCTCTTCACAGCCTCCTTTGGAAACTTCTCTTAGCTCATCCCTTGATCCAGTTGGCAGCCCTCTTCCTCTCCTCTGCCACAATACAGCTCCCAGAGTCTTGGAGGAGCTGCTGTGTGCAGATATGTGAGGGGAGAATCAACGCGTGAAAGGGGAGAGGACAAGGCTATAGACTTCATGCCAAGCAGACCAGAGGATTCTCATTCAACACGGCCAATCTACTTTAGAGACACAGAAAACAGAGACAAAAGCCCTGCTCAGGGGCGGGGGAAACGTGGGGGGGGGGGGGCATTAACATAGCGATACGATGTAAGGTTCACATCCCCAGCAACAATATGAGCATCTCACATTCCCAATCTTATCAGAGACAATACTTAGTGTTTTTAGCTCAGTTGCGATGGAGCTAACGTGTGATCCTGAAGTGATGCTGGTTGAATTCCCTACAGAGGCTTCTTGTTGGGGAACGTCCACATTCCATGCACAAAGTCCAAGTTTTTTTGGTTTGCTGCTAGATTTACAATAGGCCATTCTGGTGGGTTTAATGTTACCTGTTGTTTTAACTTTTAGAACCGTTAATATAATGACAATTGAGATGATTTGGACATGGTAGTGAATGTCTTTTTAATCAAGTACATTAACATATCACACCAAACCACAATTAAACTGATATACGGGGTGAGGGGGTAGTGGTTGAAAAGCTCCTAATTTATTTTGAATACTATTTTTATTGCAATTATCATCAAGTCATCATTAATAGGTCCCTTAGCATTAACCTCTCAGGACTTTCATCTTTGAATATGCATCACTTTGTCCATTGTTAAATACAACTAAATATATAATAAAACACAATAGTGCTCATTGGTCACAGCACTCACAGATATCTTCTATGTATATTGGATGACCTGCAGTATATCAGTATATTAGTAACAATCAATGGAAGACACTCAATAGATAACTTAGAACAATGTCAACCATTGTTCCGTGTAGACTGTGGCTTTACCTTAGGTTTGTATTTTTGAAGAATTGAGGACAACCAAGACGAATAGCCGACTGCTTTTGTTCACCATTGTGGCTCAAGTAGCTTTTTTTTGTAGCAGGCCAGAATGAATGGCGTCTTGTTTAGGAAATGCTCAACTCATGTTATAATGATCAAGTAACTGCAGCATGTACCACGCATACCACGTATCTTCCACGCCTCCGGTCACTGTCAGGTTCTTCTTCTGTTTACGTCATTATATATATGTTATTATCATTATGTTTGTTTTTTTCAAAAAGCCCAGTACGCCGTCTATACTGTGAGGGCAGCTGGCATGACGCTCTGCCTGAGGAACCAGAGGAAGGCTGAACACAGGGACGTCTCATTCGCCGTCCAACTGCGAGAATACGAGAAGCTTTGGCTGAACAGTCCGGCCAGAGCTTCTCCTTCCCATCAGTTCAACCGCATCGATCCAGACTTTGAAGGACTTCTGGGACTAAGCAAGTGAACCACTCTTAGTGAGGAAGTGAAGAAAAGACACTGGTTTGGTTTATTTTTTGACACTGATGTATATTTCCAAACGTCTCGCTTTACTTGGTCGGATAATGGTTGTACTGTTTGTTAGAGAGGATGTGATGCAAAGGGGAACAGAGGAAATGTCTGATATATATTATATCTGATATATAAAAAACCTATATGGTATATTAAATTAAAGCTGTCTTTTTAGAATAAACGTATATACAAAAAGTGTGATACTCCTGTGCAATTCTTTTCCACATGCATATATTATGCCCTTATATTTACTGTTGAGCTTTATATCTACACAAATATGTTTGTCCTTTACCACTGCTCTTTGTATTTCAATTGAATAGACTAAAGAGGGCTTTGTCATTGATATTGATATTGATAAATATAAAGAAGCAGTTCAGAACAGTAACAGCCAGGTTATTGTCTTCTTATTATTACTTTATATTGCTGGTTGCGTTCCGTTCTAGTCCATGTCAATACCTCTTCGCTGTTACTGCATCTATTTCCTCTAACCCTCTGTTTTCCTTCGATGTGTCTTCGTCCTATCATTGTTACCCCAACACTCCTGTCCGTTGACTCCTTTTCATGTTTGTTATCTTTTCTCATTGCCTTATTTATTAATATATTTAGCCAATAGTCCCTCTCACTATCAATCCCTTTGTGTGGAATATATAGGTCTACTACGTATTCATACCTGTATCGCTATCATCTAGTAGGCCGGCTGTCACCGACAAAAGATGAAGGAATGGCTCTTAAAGTTTGTATTAACATAAAAAGAAACGATGAATCATGCCAGTCACTCGATGAATACTAAATGGCTCCCCGTGACGGCCTGTAAACACACACACATACGCACGCACGCACACACCACACACACACACACACACACACACACACACACACACACACACACACACACACACACACACACACACACACACACACACACACACACACACACACACGCGAGCACAGACACCCACACACAAACACCACTCACACCGGGGATTAATTAAACGGTAAGCATCTCACCTGTTGATAACATGGAAGATGTGCACCATGGTTGCATGTACCATCAGAGACGGCGGGTTATATAACAGTGATAAGATAACCACGATGAGGATGGCTAAATACACAGGCGGTTGACTATTTACCTTCCAAACAAGGCGTTAACGTGTGATTTTGATGTAAAAAAAAATGTCGTCACTTCTTTTTGCCTAATAATCAGCTATGGGTAAAAATATATTTAAAAAGAAAATAATATTTGACAAGATGAAATTAAACAAGAAACACTTTCCAGGAGAACTCTCATGAAAGCCGCGCACCTGATGAACGCGTGCACCTCGCGGACGATGGCTGCAGGGCAGACTGAAGAAGTAGCCTACATCTATTACAGCCACATTGAAATATCCAATATGACCTAAGGACCAGGCTACACATTAATAATCCTAGGTTAAACAACGAACGCGTGAATCGCAGAGTGAGCATTGGTTTATTGTTTTCATAGGTTAGGTTCGCTCGTCCCATTGAAGACCTGTCATCTTGAGTAGCCTAGAAGTGAACAGCCATCAACAGCCTTTACAAAAATAAAAACGGCTGACAAGCTTTAATAGGCCTAGGCTACTTCAGATGGGGGCACTAATGAGCAGCACGCAGGACCTAATGATGGCGAGGGGTCTGTAGGCCTGCCCTCGGACCCAGACTTCGTTCGCCGTCACGCCGATATTTAAAGACAGCACTGCCCCCTTGCGGGACATGAGAGTAGTTTTAGGAATTTGTAACCTGATTTGGGATTTTGGTCGGAAATCTTTTGTTTTTGGTTCGATTGTTCAGAAAAAAAAAAATGATGTATGATGTTGATGTAGGCCTACCGTGGAAGTGGTTGGTTGAGCTTACCCTGCCTTCCACTGGCACTATTAACAATCATAATTAGCCAACTGTTTGGCAGGGTTAGGATCATGGTTCAAATGAACTCAAATATTTGAGTAGCCTATATATTCATAGTCACGTTGCCTGGCACTATCCAACAAACTTGTTTTAATGGCATATTCCTTGTGGTTTTCTGGAGAACAAATGTGCATCAGCATTTATGAAACTTCTAGTTTTTAGAGGGGATATTTTAAGGTCAATATAAACTTCCACGAGGATGTTTCTTCATGTCGTCTAATTTCCATATGACGTGCGAGACGCAAATATATTCCACTTGAAAATAAGTGACCACGCACACACGTGCGCGTAGGCTACATACGTCTGAACGCACGCACACACACACACACACACACACACACACACACACACACAGATCTATTTATCAGTTAAATGCTGGTATGTTAACCATACTGAACATCCCTTGCTCTTATGTTGCCCTTTAGTCAACTTGTAGGCTATATATCATCATGTGCCTTCTGCAAAGCAATCAAAACAGCATCGTTTTCAACTTCTGACATCGTGTCAACCGACTTAAGCCCGTAGGATGGTGTTTTTTTTCATAGGAAAGACCAATGAATGGCTAAATCCACAATAGGGCGGTCACAATCAATCGTTACGGGTATATCAGGGTTAAATTATATAGGCCTATCGATCATCTCTGATAAATGTGGTCAATCGTCTGAGTGGATGAATTCACGACGATCGGATATAGCAGATTAAAATAGTTCTCTGACGCTGATTTAAGAAATTTGAGGCTGACCCTTTTTCGTCATGAACCAACGCCGTTACGTCGGAAGGAGCCGCATCAAACGGTTTAGTAATGCGTTTATTAGACCGAACAACTAATATTATCTGCTCGATGTGGGTAATAATAACGCGAGAGTTTGCAAGTTGCCTTAAGACTGGAGTTGCAACTGCCAAAGGTGGAGTGGATCCGCGCATGACCCGACACACACTACTGTAGTACTGTACACGGCAGCGGGGATATATCGATATAAAAAACAACGAAATAATCCAGAGGTAAGGACCGCCAGAGTGAACCCCAAGGACCTGGCATTTCGTGTTTTTGTACCTTTTCCTTCGCTTTGCTTCCTCTTACTCTAAGCAACTGTCTTGCAGTCGTCGAAATTACTGCACTAAACATATTTTTGTGCCTCCCTTTAGCTCCAGCCAGCGCAAGGATTTTTTTTTTTTACTCCTCCTTCGTAATAAAGTCGCCATTTTGCTTCACTGCCTATATTAAACCATCCGTATTTAATATTTCCCTCAATGATTTGGATATATCTTTTCTTTTGTGGTCATTTTTTAATCGTGAGACGATGACTCGTGTCTCACGGCGGTATACATATTAATGCAGGGAAGGGGTACGCTTCTGAAACGGTAATAGGGTGAAGTATCCGCTATATTCTTTTTAAATAAATTATTATTGATACGCTCCTTCCGTGGTCTTTTCGGCTGTCGCGACTGTCTCGTTTTCAGAGCGCTGGGATACGACGACAATGACGACTGTCTGCCTCTTTTTAAAGCCACCCAGCCGGACCGGTGTGCCGCGAAGCTCGGCAGGTGTGTGTGTGATTGCCATGTAACTTAACGTTGAGGAAAACGCCTACTGCGAGCTGCCTATCGCCTGACCCCCACGTGGGTGACCCGGCTGCCCTGCCGCCTGTGCAGGGGGACTCCCAACAGTTCAGGTAGGTGTGGCTTTCTTGACACGCACGTACGTTGTGACCACATTCCCACTTCAGAGTGGCCTACATATAGCATCTAGATTCTAGATGCATGTGTGTTGTTATGCTTTATATAAGGACAGTAATCATCCAGGAAACTGAATACATTTCTCTGCACAAGTTTCTTCATGGAGGTTTTCAGGAAGGGACTTTTGTGTACAGAATGTGGGGCATGAACTCTTGTCCTGTGTAGGACGCCTACTAGATGTTTCTGCATTCCTATAAAAAGTCATGTCATATTTGGAACAAACACTGAGTGCAACTGACTTGAATCAACTGTGAGTACAGTGCAACGCAACCTTGAGGGATCATCCCTTCTCATCCAGTCTGCAATACAGTGGCATGTTTTTTGGTCTGTTTGGTCTCTAATGTTTGGCTTTTTGTGTGGTGTTGTTCTTTAGGATGATATATTAATGTGTGCTAAGAGGAAGCATGTTGGTTTGATTATCACAGTTTAATCAACAAATGCTGTCCGTCTTATCATATTAATAGGCAGCCCCGTGTTAAGCATTAAGGGTCAGGCATAGTTTGCAGACTGCAAGGATTCGTTGTGGATTAAATCATAAAGTGCATAATAGATGCATGCATGACTATCTAAAACCACAGTGAACAAGAATCAGTTGCCATGCAATGAAGTGATGGAGCTGGAGTGATTAATGTGTACAATGTACATTTAATGTGATGCACTCTTGTTGACCATTTTACTACACTGTATAAAGAAGGTACCTCCAGATGACTCAAAGTTAGCATGTCCTCAGTTAGTACCTCTCTTCACTCCCTCCCGAGGTTCTGAATGGCAGAACATGGAGTGTGAGCGTACGTGAGGGTATTGATTTGTGTTGAAGGTCAAGACCTCATTACCACTTCAAATGATACGTCTGTGTCTCAACCCAGATCATCTCCTGTCCAATAACATATTTATCCCAGTGAGGAGTGGCACAGTATTTACAGCGCAATAATGTTCTGTCATATACTTCAATCGACATACCTTTCTAATAATTCTATCAGGCAGCACCGTAAAATAATCGATGCAATGCTGCTGAGACCCTCAACAATCTCTGTATAGTAATTTTTTTTGTCTGTCTGACCCCCACTTCCGACACCCCCACCCTTGGAATCGGAAGGTCATGGAGAGTCTGGGTGGCTCCAGGTTTGGGAAGCTGTCCTCCTCAGGGCTCCCTAGGGGCCGGCCCCCAAAACATGGACACCCGCAAGAGGCTGTCAAAAGCACCGCAGTCACAGACAACAACAACAAACACGGTGAGTGACACAACGACTCATGTTGTTAGGGGAATGCAATGGAATGTTACCCTTATAACAGGGTAACCAAAGTCCAAATGGCAGTTTGGAAAAATATACTAGCACCCGGAAGAACAATTGCGGAAGCATTGGACGTTTGTGGTTGGTTGATGAGGGTGGGAGTTTTTTCCAAAGGTAGACATGGTATCACTGGTT